>NW_020230336.1:420000-586400 GCF_003227715.2 Harpegnathos saltator | reverse complement strand
GAGAGGGAGAGAGAGGAGGAGAGAAAAAAAAAAGAGAGAGAGGGAGGAGAGAGAGGGAGAGAGAAGGAGGGGGGAGAGAGAGGGAGAGAGAGAGGGAGAGAGAGAGGGGAGAGAGAGGGGGAGAGAGGGAGAGAGAGAGAGAGAGAGAGAGAGAGGGAGAGAGAGGGAGAGAGAGGGAGAGAGAGAGAGAGAGACAAAGCGAGAATGGTGATAGGAGACGCCGCGCGCAGTTCACTGCCGACTTGCATATTCCAGCGGCTGAACTGCGACTGAATTTTGGATGAGGAGATGATGACCGGATGAATAAATAATGCTTTTTATCTCTATACCGGTTGACGGGCGCAGATACGTCGATATCCATACAGCTATCGAGCGATACAACTATATTTTACAGGAGATATTAAATAATAATCAGATTTAATCCTAGCTTGGGGTTCGTGAAACAAATTGGCCCGAGCGAAAAATTCCGATTCTATAGCTGTTGAATTGAAAAATATATTCTACGTAAAAATGTAAAATATTCTTCTCTTTGGGCGTGCCTGCTTGAAGCGAGCGGTAACGCAAGAAGCGTGTGCCAACGAAGAGTTAATTTCTGCGCTCCATGGGGACCGCAAATATCGGATTTAATAATCGTTCAGTTCGGCGGATACAACGCCAATATTCATTCGCGTTGACGAATTCGCGACGGAGAATGGCACACGTTAAAATTTCAACTCGCCCGTTCCGAGATATTCGAGCGATTCGTGTTCGCTCGCGTGTTTCGCATGAATCGAAGAGTAGTAGGGCGCGATCTCGGGGGAAACGATCTTCCGGCTGTTTCGTGTAAAACTGTATCCAACGCGCGTCGAAACTTTGCGGTGCAAACAAGAAATTAGTTTAACGCAGTAACGATGTCACGACCCGCGTCGAATCGTATTATCCGCGACTACGACGACGCGGAAATTTGACGGCGTGGGTCGCGCGATGGTTCACGTAATCCGGGCCGCATCTATAACTCGCGCCGCGGAATCCTACCTCTGGCATTTTGCGCGTTGTTATTTACGCGCGCCGATTAATATGCGTGCGGATCGATAAATGTTTAATACGCGTGACTCCGTCGGCCGTCGTAATTCCGATTGCTCGACTCTGTGCTTGCCCTTCGAAAATATAATAGAATTCCGTCCGGAACTCGCTCGTGAATTATAGTTCGTTCCGAGCGAGTACAACGACGGGAACGTTTGCGAATTTATAGGTTGTCAATTTCTGTACGCGGACAACGGCGTATTCAATTGCGGCGCAGCCGTAGTCTCGATCGAAAAGAAAATTTGTCATCAAAGTCAGACTGGTGGACTTTCAATACATAGCAAACAAGAATGGACCAATCAGAGCCGAAGAACGTTATTATTCATTTACAAATAAAACTCCCTGGATCGATAGCGCGATTGTACGAGAGAAGGGATGATTCTTGTAAATAAATAAATAAATAAATAAAGATATGCGTCAGAAACGATCCTTTGTCCGGAATATTTCCAACGGTATACCGATAGAAAAATATAGTTGAATTAACTATAATCTCACTATATTTTATAGTTCATTTTGGCGTCAACCATATTTTTATAGTTTGTGGAACCTGCAAAATACAGTAGAATAACCACAAATATATAGTTAGTGATTGTCTTAAATAATTGTTTAGTTACTTTTACCACATATATGGTAATTTCTCATTCACAAATATAGTGAGATTTAATATTCATATAGTTACATCTGTCATCATTTAGCAAATATTCTGGTAACATTGACTATACATATAAAAGAGTTACTTTACCTATCATTTTATATTTGTATCCATACAATAATTTTAGTTTAACTTACTATAATTCTTAGTAAAAATATTATATGATTGGTTATACTATGCCTATTTCGTAATTATTACCGATATTATGGTAATACTTACTATAAATATGATATTTCGGACTATAATTTAGTTACTACATCATTATAGTTCTAAATATCATGTACTCTTCTCTCAGTGTACAATGCCTGATCGTATTCGCAAACAAAACTCAAAATGTTGCATTTGTCAACCGGTTGACCGTGCCGCCGCGTTACGATATCACAAAAGGAAAAAGAAGCTCCGACGTTGTCGTCGACGCTTTTATTATCGAGAGACAAGATTATGTCGTATTTGTGTCGGCACGCGCTCCTCGGGGGACACATTGTCGCGACGGATGTAAAACGCCATAAACACCGTAAAAAAGCGATCGAAATCACGCATTCATCACACATCATTAACGATGTATGCCACAGACTGAGCTTTGGATGTAAAGAACTTCTTCACGTTCGCGCGTTGTCGCTCGCCTCTTGTGATTTGTGATCTCTGTCGGCTCCGCCTGCCCCGCGATGTTTCATCTCTCTCTCTCTCTCTCTCTCTCTCTCTCTCTCTCTTCATCCTCCGATCGAACCGATCGGCGCGACGCCGATCTCTCGTGAGATCGAAATTCACACACGCACACAACGATGACACATTGCGAACATAACGCAGTGTGGTCGTTAGCAGGTTTACTCGTCGCCGATGAACGATAAACGTCCCCGTACATTATACACGCAGTGTGGTCTGCTGGACTGGTGGCGACTGAAGAGAACTCGAGAGAGATCGTGAGATTTCGCTCGTCAACATGCGCTCGCCCCTGAATAGATGAATACGAAGTGAGACGGTGCCGCGCGGCTTGAGTCACTTGACTTGCGCTAAGAATGAAACAACCGACTATTTACCGTGTAACAAGAGCGGCTCACTGTAATTGAGTTTGCCGAGCGTTCGCTGCGCGGCCAACTCAAATACGCGCACCGCTACCTCGTTGCGCTGCAAGGTATTCTTGTAATTACGCGGCGTGGTCGCGAGTGTTGATGACGGGCGAGACGCAGTCGCGCGCCCCAAGACGTGCGAAAATCGCGGCGCTTGTCGTGCCGCTGATTTTTCTCTCTCCGACTTTTGCTACGTCCAAATCCACCTGCCTTTTTCGAAAGAGACATGTCGCGATATTTCTTTTTCACGTTATTGTCATCACATTGTTATTGTTTTCTAGAAAACGAAAAAGAGATGGGTATTTCGATCAAACAGATGTTCCATCCGCTTTTGGCTGCTTTACGACACATCTACAGGCCGCGTTGACAGAATCGACGAGGGACACTTCCCTCGTCGTGTTTTCTCACCTCGCTGCTTAGATACCTCGTACTTTTCGTACGTCTCGCTGTTCGTGTTATCTCGCGAGTAACGGGACGCGAATATCGTACGTAAAAGTATCCGCGCAAGTATAAGGTACATTTTATGCAGAACGGCCGCGTTTCATTCGTTCCGTAAAGAAAGAGAGAAAAAGAAGAGAGAGAGAGAGAGAGAGAGAGAGAGAGAGAGAGAGAGAGAGGAAATGTTCGTTCGCGCTGATGGATCGTGTGGCGTCTTAACGTGACGTCCCGAGTAGATCAGCTAATGCGATTCCGGCAAAGGTCGATCAACCGCGCGCGCGACGAAGGATGTACAGAGGAAATTTGAATTATCTCATTCTCTTTCCCTTCTCCTGCCTATGCCGGCGCGTTATTTTAAGAGGAGAGTATCGGTGAATTTTATACTCCATCTTAACTCAATTTGCGAGATCGTTGCGTTGTCAAAGTGACGGTAATCGTCCTGTCTTGCTACGACCGTAATTGTGTCTCGCCGTACTAACGTCAAAAGATGACAACATTTCTCACAAATGATAAAACGATACGGTGACACGACGAGAATATAACGCAATAATGATGAAAGATCGCCGTAACGCGTCATTTTTAAGAGAAAATAAGAGAAAGAGAGACGGACATTTGCAGAAGCGCGATCGAATGATTCCTCACGAGACACAGACGTTCCGGTCTCGTTCCGACATTAGAAATCGAGGTGCCGTTACGTTTCGTTATAGCCGATACTTTTTGCGTCACGTTCCCGCGAGATGTACGTTCGATAGCTGCGACATATCGACGTGTCGATCGCCCGTTCGCCGAGTCGTCCTCGCGCATGATACGAAGGGAAGCCGTGAAGTGTCAGCTGAGCGGAAGATTCAATTTTTCTAGCCAGTATCCCTCGTGTGTACACTTGTCGCGTATTACTGTCCTAAAAGAGAGAAAGGCAGAAAGAGAAAAAAAGGGGAAAAGGAAGAAAAATGTATACACGCGAGACACGACTGTACTACGACGAGACTTCACCGACCGCGCGGCTTCCGTCAAGACACGGAAAACTTGCATTTTTTTCACCTTTCCACGCCGAGAGCGTGGCATAGGCAAAGGAAACAACAGACACGTTGAAACAGCCGTTTCGCGCATTTGACGAGGGAAAAATCGTAATCTCTTCCGCGCAAGTTCGCTCTCCGTTGCCGCGTTGTCACGGCGAACCGATGCTCCGAAAAATTCCAATTCTCGATCGCTGCTCGCACATTGAGACGAGAATAAGTAAGTACGAAACTGTGACAAATTTCTTCCTTTTTTTCGCTCACAAACTCGCTCCATCCATCGAACGATGACGTCGCGTGGAGAACGTCGCGTACGCTCGCTCGTCGGGACGACACGCCTGGGAAATTGTCTCGAATAAATTTCTCCGCCCTATTGTGTCTACTCGACCGCATTGTATTGTGTCGGTGAAATACGCGATATATCGCGATGTTATCGCAAATTTCATCGTTCACGGAAGAAGACTGGCGCTGTGTAGCGAGGTCGACACGCGCCGTCTGGCCCGCTCGCTTAAATTGATCGCTGCTCTTCCTTGACTTCCGTGCATTAGACTAGTATCCAGCGGAGTGGCGGCGGTTGACGGCAAACGTCAAACTGCGAGTAGCGCCTCGCGTGAATCAGCAAGTTTTCCGCGCCGCGGCCCTTTTACACGCGCGAAAGTCGTCTCTCGGTGCATCCCGGCGGGGTGCGAAAGTTCAGCGGGCCGGGGAACTTGGCAAGAAATCTCTCCTTTCCATTGTCGAGGCCGTGTCGTTAATTAAGCACGCGCTAGGAATTCGCCGGCAAGAGGATCCGGGCAAATCCCTCGGCGTGCTGAGCTTGCTCAAAGACCGAGTATTTGCAGAGAGCGCGGCCCTATATACTCGTCGCTCGCTCGCGCTTTCGCGGATGTACGTGTCTTAATTCATTGTCCCTCCCCTCGTAACTTTTCCTTCGGTGACAGAATTAATTCTCCTCTGCGCTTCTTATTCGCCGCGCATTCCTTATCGCGAAATAAATACAGAGATACGCGCGTAATATCCCGTGCGACGAATCATCCCCGAGAACGACGACGATATAGTGCATCGAATGTTATATTATGCAGGTAAAAGGAGGGCGGTTAGGGGGAGAGACGGGAGTTTCTAACGCATTACACACAAACGCGCGTATCTCGCAGTCCCTTTGACCATCGTGTAACGCGCGCGCGCGCGCATCATGGGAGCGCTCGATCTTCGCCGCGGCGACTGCATACTCTCGTTGTCTCTCCGAGAGGTCCCAAGGAGAGAGAGAGAGAGGGAGGAAGAGGGACGCGAGGACACGTCCTTTCGAATAAACTTTCCGCGCGCGCGCGCGCGCGCGTTACACTCCTCTTGCGTTTCGTTGTCGTTAGATATAACATCATCCGAGAGTTAACAGTCCGTACCGATAAATCGGAGGAAGAGAGAAGCCTGAGCACGCGCGAGCACGAAAATCCGACTTCAAAGTTATCACCGGCGTTTAGTCTTAAAGGTACGAACTTGCCTCGCTCTCACGGCTGAGATAAGAGTGGTGGACTAACGCGACCTGCGAAACGAAACGTCCAACTTTGTGATTCAAAGACACGAAGCTATCTCTCACTCTGTGTTCTCCTCCTCTTCTCTCTCTCTCTCTCTGTCGCGGACGGGGGCGTATCTCCATTTCCTCGCGCTCTCTTTCGCGTCGGATCATCGATCGCAGTCGTCGGGACGACGGGAATTTCCGCGGAGACGTTTTATTTTCCGGACGCGCGTCGGAGGATGCGCGCGGCTCAATTCATTGCTCCGGGAAACTCGCGCCCCGGCGAGAATAGCCGAAGAGTGAGGGAAGAGAGGAGAGCAAGAGAGAACGAGACTTCCTCCACGGCGGCTCCTTTTCCTCGTCTTCTCCTTTGGCCTTTGTCCTCCCAACGCCCGTTGCGTTCCTTCCCTCGGGTGCTTCTCTCTTCGTGCACGCGACAGAAAAGACTCCTCTGCATGTTCGAGGCGTTGAGAGAGCCGAGAAAAAGGAGGCGAGGACGACGAGGACAAGGACGAGGTGTTTCTTGCGGTGAGAAAGAGAGGAGACGCTCGACGAGCGTCCTGGACTAGAGCTCTTGTTTCCAGCTTGCAATACATATTTCTCTCGACGCGAGAATTCCTGCGGATCGATCCGGTCGTTTCTCTCGCCGTCCGTTTATTTGCTTATTTATATGTTCCTTCATTTATTTCCGCCATCGCCTTTTTGCTCGCTCTCGTGTCGCGACAGTCGCGAATAATTGAATCTGTCGGCGCGCGATATTCACACAGCCGGCCAAGTATTACACTAGGAGTGACGGAGGAGGCTAAAAAATCAATAAACGAAGCTCAGAGAAGAGAGATCGTCGTGTAAACAACGAATAAATTATGACAGAGCTTGGTCGTCGATAGGGAATAAACTTCCGCGTATTCGTGCTGTTTATCATTGCTCCGGTAAAAATTTCATCGAGACGATAACGCTCATCATTTCCGCCGTGCGATACGGGATAATCCACCGACGTATTATTTTACGTCGCTCGCGTTGCTCGCCGTTTTTCACCGCGGGCAAACAACGGCAAATCGCGGATATCCGAATTCGGCCGCGGGTCAAGTGTAATAATAATTCATTCGCGCGCGCGCGCGCTCGACTGTTTATTTCGTCGATGAAACGTTGCAATCGCTGTCGCGTCGTCCATCGCGTCCCGAATTGTTGGAATACTTTCGGCGCAAAGTACGCCGAGAATTTGTTGTTTCATTCGAATAAGCGTCTCGCTGTATTTTCCGAAATTCGCGCGCTCGTAACGACGCGGCGCGAATAAGAAGAAAAAGGAGTGCGCTACATATCGGCTACAGACGGCCGACGAATTTTACGGCGGAACACGCAGGAACACAGGCCTGTAATCCTTAATCGGCGAATATTTTCGCGGCGACGTCCCGCCGGACCGGTCGGACGGGGACGGGCTGAGCCGACGACGCGCTTTCGTATCCTCGGGAGGAATCTCGCGGAGAGAAGTTTCCCCGCGCGCACGTCCTATTCCCCGGTAGATAAAGATAACTTTGCGTTTCCGGCATGCAACGGCACGTCGCGATCTGGCGTGAATAAAGGATGCATGTCGCGCGAGATTCCGTTTGAAATTTGCATCCGGGCCGCCTGCGTATGTACGTGTATCAACGTAGCGTCGAAAGAATGCGCGAATCAAACGAGATACTCCAGTCTGTGCCAGCCAGTACTCGCGCTCATCGCGCGCGAGTACTGGCTGGTGCATTGTTGCGACGTGCTCTTTCGCAGGAGATGCATCTCACAACCGCCCGACGGGCGAATAGATACACCGCTCAGTCGCGAAACTCGCTCGCGAAAACTCGTGACGGCTCGAAGGAGCGATGGATAAATGCGCGTTTATTATCTCGTCTTAGAGTCTTCCTTTGAGGACACTCTCTCGTGGCGAAAGCCACGATCGTAAATAGCTTGTGATTTACAGTGATGTGAAAGTAGTTGAATATGAAAAGAATAAGAAACACAAGTTGAAAACGAAGAAAAATAAGAGAGTTTGCAAAACTTTTCTCGGCGTTCCGGTTCGTCCGGCGACGTGGTGAAAATTCGAATGGAATCTTGCGAGTCTGAAAACGTTTCCTCTCGACGAGCGCGAAGGACGCGCGCGCTCTCGATGATTTGGCTCGAAACGATCCGAAGGGACGTTAAATGAGGGATAGAGAGAAACGCTTCCCGCAAATGTGTGTATGCGTGCGTATGTGGAAACGGTGATGTCGGCGACACTTTGAATTCTAACAGCGTGACGAAATCGCGGGGGAAAATTCTCTCGCGACTTTTGCAATGCCTTCCACGGCATGCAGGAAACACGCGCGAACGCCCTTTACTCTCCATTTTTACGAGTCACGCGGTAAAGGGTTAATGCGACTCCGAGCCCGGAAAAAACTAAAACTGTCTTGCATTATATACCGTGAAACAACGGCGACGGGCAGAATTTTATTCGCGGCCGGCCGGCAAAAAAGTTTCGCGCGTGTGTTCGCGCCGTGCGTTGTGCGTGCCGTTTTGCGCCTCCGTCGGACGTAATATACTCGGCCATCCCGCGAGAAAGAAATTCTGTTAAAAACACATCACGACCCCGTGGACCTATCCTTCGTCCCTGTGTCCTGTTCGTCGCGTCGCATTGTGCTACGAGTTCGAAATACATCCGCTTCGTATAATCGAGATAAGCGCGTCGCGTCGCGAGATAAAACTCGCGAGTTTCTGCTCCTCTTTCCTCCGTGACATGCATGTGAAATGTTTGAAGGAAATATCTAGTTTCGTTTCCAACCATTTTTTGCAGCATCCTCAATTACACAATAACAAAAGTAAATGAAACTAAAATTGGATTAAATCACAGAATCGCCAGTGGTTAAATCAAATTTAATCACAAACATTCTCAATCGCATATTCGGAATATCGCGAGAGATCATCTTCCGGAATGTCTGTCTCTCGTTGGTATTTAATAATAAGAATACGTAAATCATAAGTGTAATTGAGTCGCTGAAAAGTAAACGTACGCAATATCATGATGAAGTAACAAAGTACTTCAACCGACTGTATCTTTTATACCCTCTTTCTCTCCTTCTCTCTCTCTCTCTCTCACTCTTCCAAAGAAAAACGCGAATAGACCGACAGAGATAATAAAAATAATAAACTGCCACTTTTCAGCGAGCTCCGAGGCGAAATGTACGCGAATTAAAGTGCCGTTTCGCGAGCAGCGGCGTCGGCGTCGACGGCGACGTCGTTGAAATATCTTCACCGGGCGGGCTGTTGCGAAACTCGGCGGCATAGCCGAGCGGCGAGCGGAGAAAAATGAGGAGATGATCTCGTACGAGTACACGACGGCGTTCTCTCCGCTCGCTCGCTCGTCCGCGTCGTATTCCTGCCGATGCCGGCGGACGCGACGAACAAATCCGGGGATTCAATTCGACTCGGCTCCGCGATACAGAGAGACCGCCGGAAATTCTTCCGGAAGAGAGGCCGAGCGAGAGGGAGCGAGAGAGTCGCGCGCTCGAGCGCACTCCGTTCGCCTAATTGTTAAGATCCGTTCTCGATCGTTGTGCCGGAGGATTAGCCGCGAGTTACGGCGAGTTGCACCCTTGAGCAGAATACGGCAGATACTACAGATAGACGGACAGACAGACTGACCAAAGTACCCGCCGGCAATCTGTGTTCATTCGACCGAGTTCCAATCGTGCCTGCAAGATTTGCGCGCTTGTGAAACTTTCGCCACCGCAATTGCACCCTCGATGACGCTCTCTCTTTCTCTTTTCCCTCTCCTCATCTCTCTCTCTCTCTCTCTCTCTCTCTCTCTCTCTCTCTCTCTCTCTCTCTCTCTCTCTCTCTCTCTCTCTCTCTCTCTCTGTCTCTCTCTCTCTGTCTCTCTCTCTCTCTCTCTCTCTCACCCCTAGCCCAGCCCGGAACGATCGGACAGAACGGTAGTACGTTGATCCCCGAACGTGACGTTTCTAGGTGAGACTCGAGTGCTCGCGCTGGTGCACAGCATGCGCCGCCCCGTACCTCTCTCGACGGACCGACGCCTGATGTACCACCTTCGTGTTAAATCTCTCGCGCTTCCCATTCGCAACATCGCTCTCGTTAGTCTCGTTGTTTAGCTGGCGAACACACGAGCGGACGACGCGACGTCGCGAACGTTCGCGCTCGAACGCGATCGAAGAACGTTGTTTGTTAGGAAAAGCCTTTCCAATTTCTTTTTCTATATAAGATTAACTCAAACATCTTTCTTCCAACAGGGTCTGCTTTTTCACGCGCGATATATTTTCGCGCATGTTGCGGATTGTGAACACAGTTCTCCGACGGATTCGCTGTATTCGCCGTTACGAAATAGGCATAATATCTCACGGCGATAGATCAACCGAGACAACGGCTGAGTTATGAACGTCAACATTATCAGGGGACAGGAGCAGGAGAAACGTCTCTCTTATATTAAAAATGTGAAACGCGAAGAATTTAATAACGAGCGTTAAGCTCGCCATTCTCTCTCTCTCTCTCCCTCTCTCTCTCTCTCTCTCTCTCTCTCTCTCTCTCTCTCTCTCTCTCTCTCTCCTCTTCTCTGTGGGGAGAGAAACTCATAAATCTTTTTTTGGCTATTCGCGAGACGCGGAACGCTACGAGGAGGTGCGCGCGTTAACCGATACGCAGAGAGACAAAAGAGGCAAAGACAACGATGTGGAGGTAGAGGTGGACTCTCGGATCGGAGGAGCGGAGAGGAGATGAGTCTTTCACGAAGCTGATATATCCTCGAGTTCTCTCGTAACCGTTCGGAGAGGCCATTTGTTCTCCTCGTTGGCTAAATCCGAGGATCCAATTCCAACTCATTCGCCGGAAGCTCACCGCCGGCGACGCTCCTCCCCGAAAGTGCAATAATCGGTGAGACTCCGCCAAAGTCCTGGCCTTAGAGCGGCAGTCACGGATTAGATCAGTCGGCGGGGAAGACGCGGGCGGGAAACGAGAAATGAAAGTGTCACGTAGCGGCCGCGAAAGTATCGGGAAAGCGGCCTTACACCCCGAACGCTGTATCGATTTTTCATGACGCGAAGCCTCGCCGCTGTCGCGCGTCGCCGTCGCCACCGTCGCTGCCGCCGCCGCCGTGGCCGCTGCTGCTGCTGCTTCCCGGACGCGAGGAACGTCGCGTGCACAAAATTTCAACCTGTTCAACGCTCGCGCGTATACGCGCGCCCATACACCGCGTGTCTGGATTTCGATGACCGAGCGCGCTCGCGTGTGATTTCGCGGTGGAAACTCATTAAATTGATTGAAATAATTCTTTATCACTTTATCACTAACTATCACGGTAATTATTCGAATATTAATGACAAAATGAGACATTGGCGAATGAAGCAGCCTGGAGTAGATTTGACAAAGACGTTCATGTTTCTATCACCGTCCGGGCAATGTGGCAGTTTTAATGATCATATCCGGATATCCAGCTAATATGAGATTATTCAATATTTTTCATCTATTGATATATATATTTCTTTTTCTTCAAATAACTTTTTATATCTTTATAAATTATATTTCCAGCTTTTCTTTCTTCGGGAGTTCACTCTCCCGCCTGTTTTTCAGTGTCCAAGTCTGGCCAATCTTTCCACGCTAATCACCGTGGTAGTGAATAAAAATCGCGGTAGAGAACTTTGCTATACAGTTCGACGAATTTTGTTGCTTGTGCACGAGAACGGTCGCACATTTATTACTCGAGCATCCTGTGCATGTGCATCCGCTCGTGTGCGCTTAGGTCCGCTCAACTAAATTTTTAAAAAAACTGGTCGAGAGCGAGGCGCGATCCGATTTGTGATAAGTAAGTTTTATATAGAGCCCGCGGCGAACTTTTTATAAAAAAAGAACAAAGAAGAAAAACAAAGTAAAAATCCTACAACCACGAATGCAACCATGATGATCTCTCTATCGCGTCGGATGTCGCCAAAGTCTCGCTTTCGCTCCTTCCTCATTACCGCGCAAATTACCCGTTCGTTGTCCCCGAGTCGGCCGTGGACGCAAATGTGATACATTCTAGTCGTGCAACATGTAAAAATATTCGATGCGACTCGCCGCGCATGAAGAGACGGAGCTCCGATATATCGGCAGCACGAGCCCTCTAACGGGAATGACGGGCCGAGAATTGAGTCGCTGTTACATAGCCCTTTATCTCGCTCAACGGTTCGTTTTATTTAGCCAGATCACGCGGCCTCGTCTTTGTAATGGCTGCCGTGTGACGTGAAAATATACCGGGTGCGCAACGTGTGTCGAATGTCGGTCGCGATGTGATGATGCAACTACGATAACAATAATAACAAGGATCGCGTATTATACAAGCATTATCCAATCAGCAAAATAAATCTTACTTAAACACGCTGTTAACAGGCCGCTCTCGCACATAATCCGCGTAATAATTATCGTCCGACTGCGCGCGATTATTGTCGACGTCGACGTTGATACGCACGTAGAATTCGATAAGCGTGTTCCATTAAATTCGACCGACGGCAAGCTGCACGCGGCAAAATCGAGACGAGAGAGAGGCGGCGGCACGGCGCCGATTATTTAGACCTTTAGACCCTCCTCGTTCGGCGAAACGCGGAGATCGCGCGTAATCCAATTCGCGTACTAAGCTGCAATTAATTTCTACAGACTCGCGAAGCCTGGAGCGCACGCGCGCGATTAATTTTAATTAAATTCTAAGCCGCGCGCGATATCCCGCTCGTCTCGCTACCGCATGCATCCCCATCGCGATGACATCATTTTTCGTCGTTTCGCTAGCGCTACGTGACACGGTACGATTAATTAATGCCGCAACGAGCTGGTAATTGCAAAAGAGGTAAATAACGGTGACTGAAAGGCGGAGAGAGAGAGAGAGAGAGAGAGAGCACGCCAGAGGAAAGATAGAATTAATTGCCGTGCCAAGAGCGCATCGTTTGGCAATCGTGAGAGGGCAGAACATCACAGTGTTCTCTTCGTGATCCTTGTTATCCTCCTCGTCCACTTTCTCCTCCTCGTCGTCGTCGCAAAAATGGGAATCGGTCCGGATGAAAAATTACTTGGTACCGCGAAACGTTGCAATACCGGTGCGCATTGTTGCCTAAATTGCAACTCTCGCCGGTATACGCCTCTCTTGCAGTGTGCAAAATCGCGCTTTTATTTCTACTATTTTTATCTCTGTCGGGACACGATGTGATGAGACATGAGAGGTGACGCGACGTGTCGATCGTGAAAACCGCATCAGAGAAACGTTTTTCCTTTGATCTCGCTTTGATCGTTTTCTCCAAAAATCATATAATCTCATAAACTGTTGACCGTTTAAAGCATATTCCGCGTCACGGTTGAGGCTAGCTCGCGTCTGCATATCGCATGCAGATTCGCGATGGAACGAAACAAGACAGACAGAGAGAGAGAGAGAGAGAGAGAGAGAGAGAAAGAAAGGTCGACGCGACGAATGAAACGTCGGTAGGTGAAATTTTCGCGGGTAATGGAACTCGTGTTTAATTGAGAGTGGGACGCGATTCCATTCGACGAGAGAGAGAGAGAGAGAGAGAGAGAGAGAGAGAGAAGCTGTCAGACAAACACTCTTCTTTCTCACTTGCGATGACAGTCGATGCGCCGAAGAAGAGAGAAGTCGACCGACAAATTGCTTGAACGTGGTGGAACGCGAAAGAAAATCGCATCATAAGCCAGTTCGAAGTAACTTGTGAAGGGAATTTCGTTTCACGGAACAACGGGTCAGCGTGTCTCGTAGATCCGGACGCCGACTTGAAGAGATAAGAGAGAGACGAGAAACTCGCATGAGCAAAGGAGGAGGTTGCAAGAATAGTTTGCGATATACGCACGGTCACAAATCGCGATAATGTTTTACATCGCGACTACAGCGAGAATATACGTTCAATCTTCCAGTCCCCCCCTCACTCTTACGTGCAACGATACAATCACTCGGGGAATCCCGAGCATTGTAACGAGGGTAATTCCTCAACTATCGAGCGTTCGGCGTATTAATTAGCTGCGCTCTTTCACGGGCGGAATAAAAGTGGTGCGATTGATCGCGCGGCGATCAATCGGATTGTATCGGCGCGATCGATGGCATTTGCATCGTTAGAGTCGGTACTATTTTCGTGGTGAAACGCGGCGCCGGCGTCTAAATATTGCGCTTTTCGTTTAACGAGGTTAATCCTCCGATGATTGAGCGCGCTCGACCGAGCATCTGCCGGGGACACAGCTTTTAAAAGCCGCCGATGGAAACGGTAGGAAAGTCCGGAATATCGGAGGGCTTGAAAGAGCGTAGGGTCGCGGATTTCACCGCAAGAATAGCGGCGCGGTGCTGCTTTCTCCTATCTTTTTTCTTTCTATCTATCTCCCCCTTCTCTCTTTTTCTTGTTGAAATCGTTAACCGAGAGAAAAGGTGAGACAGAAAGAGACAGACAGACAGACAGACAGACAGAGAGAGAGAGAGAGAGAGAGAGAGAGAGAGGTTTTCGATCTTTGACACATCGACGGTCGTGGAAAGCAAAAAGATTCCTGAAAAAGAAGTAGCTCTATTATATTCGCTTTTCAAAATCGCATTATGATAAGTTTAGAGGGATTTGGACGAAAACTTCAAAGTCATTGATCTCAGTCATTTCTGAGAAAATGTGGTAAGTAAATTGAAATCTTTCCGTAAATTAACCAAATTTAACAATTAAAGTCCTAAATGTTCAAGCTCTACACGAAAACCAACTTTATGCACTTAACTTAATTTATTAATTTCTTTTCATGATAAGATTACTTGATCAGTAATTGGGATGTTCGTTTCTTTTTCAAGTACATTCGATAATGTATTGACCGTTGTTTCCGATGGCAAAAGGTTATTGAAAAGAGGAACAAAGAAAAGGATAAAATCATTCCCAACGTAAAAATTATCGACTCTTTGTAATATAAAATTCATTCAACTTAAATATTAAATAATCCAATATTTCACTTACAAACAAGGAAAAGTACGGGTAAGGAGCAAGATTAAACAGAGTTTAATTCATTGCACGAAATATTGGTGCTGTGATTCCTCGCAAGAGCACTGTGTTAATTTTTAATTTTTGCGGCAAAATTGTTTTCTTTCTTTGTAGTTTTGCAGAAAGCGCCGTTCTCGTTTAACGCAACGTGAAATGATCAAAGCTATTTGCCGTCCCCTCATTTAAACGCCTGCAGCTACGAACAATTATTCTATTACAATCCTTAATTGGACGCCTGGAGAGAGGTAACCGGGCGCGCTTCTGTATTTCAAAACCGAGACGCGGAATTGCAGAACCGTCTCTCGACGGGAAAGTATGCGAGCGCTACATTGTGAGTTGTAAAAATAATTTGCAATACGTCGGGATTTGCTTTACCTAACGAACTGAGCACATGAGCTCGTGGTGGGACGAGCATAGCGCAAGAAGAACGGTGTTTTGCTCATCTCTCTTTCTCTTCCTTTCTTACATAGACACACACACATGTACGAATTATGTAATTGTTCAATCTCGCCGAATGTTATTTTGCAACAACTTAGCAACACCGAAACAATTCAAGCCAGTAGTCGGCTCCAAGGTCCAAGGCGACTGCGAGACGAGAGGAAGAGTCGCAATCGCGGTTGATCGACTCTGGCGCTCTTAATTATTGGGTGAGTGCAAAAGTTCGTGCGGAGTTTGTGAGTAAAAGTCACACAGTGATTAGGCAAACAAAAATCTTTATTCAATCAATGATATATTCTCCATCGTTTTCTATAATCTTTTCCCAACGTTCTGGCAGCATACGGATGCTTCGATCATAAAAACTGCGCGGTTTAGATTCGAAGAACGAAGAGACGCCGTTTTTTAAGGCCTCCAAAGAGTCAAAGTTTTTTCCATTTAAATAATTTTGCAATGACCGGAACAAGTGATAGTCAGATGGTGCGATATCAGGAGAATACGGTGGATGCGTTAAGACATCCCATTTCAGGCTCTTCAGTTTGCGCAGCGTCTTTTTCGAAACGTGTGGTCTGGCGTTGTCGTGATGAAAGACGACTCCCTTGCGATTTGACAAAATCGGACGTTTCTCTTTTATTTCTCGATTCAGATTGGTTAATTGGCGACAATACTTGTCCGAATCAATCGTTTCGCTAGCGGGGAGAAGCTCGAAATAGATTATGCCCTTGCAATCCCACCAAACAGAGAGCATCACCTTCATCGGGTGCAAACTGGCCTTTGGCATTGCGTCACCATGCTCACCTGATTGTTTCCATGTCCGTTTGCGCTGAACATTGTTGTAGAGGACCCATTTCTCATCGCCCGTCACTAGTCGATCCAAAAACTACTCGTTATTGAGCCGCCCGAGTAAAGAAACGGCTGCAGAAATTCGCTTGATTTTGTTCTTCTCGGTCAGCAAATGGGGCACCCATATATCGAGCTTCAAATCGAATCCCATCTTTTTTAAACGCCGAAAAGCGGTTGATCGGTCAACGTTTAGTGCTGTGGCAACTTCTTCTGTTGAAATTCGCGGATTATTGAGCACTAAAGTACGCAAAACATCGTCATCAATGTCAGAAGGTCGACCAGAGCGTGGCTCGTCTTCAAGGTTAAATTCTCCGCGCCGAAATTTAGCAAACCATTTTTCCACAGTTCGTTTAGCTGGTGCTTCATCCTGATAAACATCCTGAATGTTTTTTACGGCTGCGGCAACGTTTATTCCCTTCCGAAACTCGTAAAGCATAACATGCCGTAAATGCACCTTATCGATACTCATTTTTAAAGTGATATTTCTCGAAGCAGTTTGTATGAAAACAAATAATTTTTTTTTTAATAACAGTTGAAGACGTCACCTTTCCAACGTTATATAATATATAGATGGAAGTATTAATGACAACACTTTACGACGCTTATAACTCCATCTATTGAAACTCCGCACGAACTTTTGCACTCACCCAATATTAATCCTGAAAATTCCAAGTGACTCATCTGAGAATCTCGAGATATGAGACACCGTACGAGCATCGCGCATTAACACATCGTGGACGATGGCTTCGCGAGGGTTGCGTGGGGGTTAATTCCCGAAGCGATTGAACGAGGGCTGCGGTATAGCGGAGCGACCGTTCGGCACGTCTACTTCCCCAGGCAGCTGGAATAAAAGCAAGGAAGGTAGGATGAGAGAAATTGGTGGAGACGGCCTCCACAGGGCTGGTCGGCTGGCTGGCTGGCTGGCTGGTTGCCTGCCTGCTCCAGGGGTGAGTCTCGCTAAGGCGAAAGGAGAAGGGAGAGAAGAGGAAAAGGATGAGGTACGTATCGTCGGCATAAAAGCTTGTTCCATTTGCCCACTCTCTATCCGTTCGCGTTCCGTCACGTAGAGAGTCCTCCATTCGGTGTACCGTTCGATGGCCGCAAACAATCCGGGAGCGGAAGGTAAAGTACGAGAGGAGAAAGAGAGATAGCGAGAGACGCAGAGAAAGAGGACAGCCGCCAAGGCAAGGGTGGACTGAGAGAGAGAGAGAGAGAGAGAGGGGGAGGCGGGAGTAGAGGAGGGATATACACTTTGGCGTAACATACGAACTCCTTTAATCCACACCGTCGGAAGCAAATGAACAGTACGCTTGTGTGGACAAAGCTCCTCCATTCTCTTCGCCATCTAACACCGCGCGCGCACTAGTCGCCCCTCACTCCCGGGGTCTATTCCTCTTTTCGCTCCCGTCTCTCTTCTCCACCGACTCGAACGCTCATTTCGCGTTCTTCTTTTCGCGCTCTGTCGCTCTGATGGTGCCGCGACCGATAAGCCGCGACCCGGATATAATAATAAAGCATCCTAAGGTTGGTGGACGGTGAGAAGATCAAAATTGAGAGAGAGAGAGAGAGAGAGGTTCGACGCGATTAAATCGTTGTTACTATTTATTGAGCAGCCAACGGCGCGGCAAATTCGGCCGAGGAGAGGGGAAAACAAGGAGAGAAGGGGAGAGAGAGGTGCCTTTTATTCCATGCATCGCTTCGTGAGATCGCGAAAGAGAGCGAAAACGTGGAAGGTAACTGCGCCTCGAAGGAAATGGAGTCGTACAATGCCCGATGGGCGGAGATGTTCCGGGGATGCGGGGGATTTTCCGTAAACGGAGACACGCTTCGACGTTCTTCTCCTTGTTGCTGAAATTACATGACGGAACCTGCCGTGTCTAGCCTATCGCTACTCACGAACCGTCCCCTTCCTTACTTTTTGCCGTTCTCCCGCGAGGATTCAAATGTCGGTTTTTACAAGCTATCAATTCCCCGTATAATTGATGATATGCATTAAAACGTCACGCTAGAAATAACCCCACTCGTGCAGTACATCGCGCATCTACTTGCTATGTGACGAGGTGCAATTACACGATAGAAAACGAGTGAAGAAAATGGCAGACACACAGAAAGAGAGAGAAAGAGAGAGAGACAGAGAGAGAGAGAGAGAGAGAGAGAGAGAGAGAGAGAAAAGAAAAAATATGACTTTGTGACCGCGGGAGAATCTCCTCGACGCGCCTCGCTAGTCTAGCGCATTTCGAGGTCTCGAGAAATGATCGTATCGATATTTCGGTCGACCGGAAGGGTCACGAGTCCGACGTGCGCACAGTCAAAATATTTATAGCAATTTCCTGATACGAGACGAGACGAGACGGGACGACGCGCGTTCCCGACATCGTTCATCTAATCTCGCCGAGTGTTATTTTTGCTCTGTTCGATATCCCGGTGGTCACAGCGTGACGGGGAAATACCTGTCGTTGGGGAGATAATAACAGAGAGAGAGAGAGAGAGAGAGAGAGAGAGAGAGAGAAGTATAATGTATCGCAACGTATTTCACGTTTCCTCGAAAACTCGACGGTGCAACGTGCATGCGCGCGAATATCGGTCGTAATAAAATACGGATAGCAACTACCGTCCGAGACTCCGCTCGTATTTCACTTTCTGCGCTATCGCGCGATTTGCATGTACGTGACCTTTCATGTTAATTTCCCGTCTTGTCGGGTCACCAATTTGCCGGCGCAGCGTGTTAGTCAAAGAGAAATCGCAAAGGGGGATGCGTCAACTTGCCCAACTCGTTCGCTAATTTCGCAGAAATCGCATTCTACTTCTCGATTGATAATGCGCGACAATGAACCGTTTGATCCCCCTCTTCGGGAATCGTCTCGATACTGTCGGCGACAACAACAATAAGGATCGCGCGATCAAAAAGTAGATGAACAAGAGAAGTCTTAATTTATTCACGGGGATGAGACGCAAACGCGACATGGCGCATTGCATCGTCTGCAGGACGCTCATCGATGCAATAGAGAGAGAGAGAGAGAGAGAGAGAGAGAGAGAGAGCGAGGACGCGTTAATCAACGTATGCGTACGCTCGCCAACAGGTTGCAAAGAACATGAAAGTATCCTCGGCACATGCCTGACACGTGCGCCGAAATGTCGGGAAATGCAGCCGTCTTTCTCGCAGTCCTTTCTCTTGGGATGTGCAATATCGCGACGATGATCGACATTCGTCCGACCGTCTCTCATCGTGCGACGCTCAAGACATAATGCACTCGTAGAAAAAAAAGAAAGAAATAAAAGATAGCCGATAGCTTTGATAGCAAATTTAACGACGATACACATACTTATCCTTGCGCGCGAGCGCGTATACACACACACACACACACACACACATCTACACCATCTACACAAGATCGGCCTTCGCTAATTCAGCGCGTTAATTCTCGCGGCACAGTATTCAACATCCGAGAGGGCTGGTTTGACCGGAGCCCGGATGCACCTCGTTACCCGGTCACAGCCAAAAAGTTTGTAATGGCGTGCTATACGCGCGCAAACACGAGGAGCGAGAAACGTGCACCACCGCGGAGTTGAGCACGTGTGTGTGTGTGTGTGTGTGTGTGTGTGTCGGTAGAGGCGCGGTATGCTGCTGCTGTTTGTGGCGGTAGCGGCTGCGGGTCGTGTGCACGGCATCCGCAAATCGTCGGGGATGTTAATCCATGTATACGCACGGACCATTAATAGCGGACGTCGTTAAACGTATTGCCGTCGATACTAGTAGTAGCGAGCGACCGCGCGCGCAAGTGCCACACGGCCAATGGCGTGGAAACGGCGTCGCATGCGCGCATGCGCGCGCGCGCGCGCGCGCGCGTACCGCGATGATTCCGCAACGAGCGTTTGCTGGAGCACGAGCAATTGTGTTTCGCTTCTTTGTACGATCCTTCGAATAAATAATCAATCTATAATGTATTGGGATGTGGAAAGTTTCAGAGACTGCGAATATTTCTCGATTATGAAAATTCCTCGCGAGGAGCGGGGGTGGCTTTTCTAACATAGGAATGTGGTACGTGTGGTAAACGTCGGGTAACGCGATATCCGCGATATTCTCGCGTATATTTATGCGAGTATATTTATGCGAAAGGAATCGGATAATTTCCTTTGAGAGACGCGCGTTTTACAATCACCGAAAATAATTCACATTCTATTTTATATACATTGCATTAAATCGGACGGATATAGACGTGCGAAACTCTGTTCGCGCGATTTTTTCTCTCGCTACGAACCTTAGCAAGTCTCATACACAGTCTGTAAATGAAGAATATTTTTATTAAATAACAGAGCGTTCGTTTAGATATTTTTTTTAACCTTGCTACATTAATGCGACATTATCTTTCAGAAAAATTCTCCGCGTGCGCGATGAAAAGGAGAAAAAGACAGTCCGCACGTTTTCTGTGCACTTCAATGTCGATCTATGCACAAAGTGGCGAAAAAGATCAGAGAAGTTCGACCGTTGTTGGGGACCCGCCTTTAATTGGACGTCACGCCACGTGTCGTCCAAGTTCGATCGCGCGCACATATCGATGACAATTTGGAATGAAACGAGCGCGAATGTCGACAAGCCGTAGTACACTGAGAGAAAAGTATATGATATTTGGAACTATAATGATATAGTAACTAAATTATAGTCCGAAATATCATATTTTTAGTAAGTATTATCGGTAATAATATCGGTGATAATTACGATATAGGCATAGTATAACCAACCATATAATTTTTTACTAAGAATTATAGTAAGTTAAACTAATATTATTCTATGGATACAAATTCATAAAATGGTAGATGAAACTAACTCTTTTATATAGTCAATGTTACCAGAATATTTGCTAAATGATGACAGATGTAACTATATGAATATTAAATCTCACTATATTTGCGAATAAAGAATTACCATATATGTGGTAGAAAAAAGTAACTAAACAATTATTTAAGACAATCATTGACTATATATTTGTGTTTATTCCATTATATTTTGCAGGTTTCCACGAACTATAAAAATATGGTCGACGCCAAAATGAACTATAAAATATAGTGAGATTATAGTTAATTCAACTATACTTTTCTACCAGTGTAACGTCGTATATACCGTTGCGTACTGTTGCGAAAGCGCGGACACCTTACAAAGTTGCCGCACATTCTCCTATCCTCGCGCGGATCGCGTCGAATACACGGTATACGTTACGCCGCGCGCAGCCGGTATTTACGCGTATATCAGATTATACAGCGGAGATCGCGCGCCGGATTGCCACGTGTGCGCGCGTGCGTTGCAAATTGCGATTCCTTGTTAATCACAACGGTCCCGGGCAAATCCGCGCCGACCACGAGCTACGAGGCGGCCGAAGCGCACCGGGAAATTCGTATAAGCGCTGTTAAACCCTGACGACCGGCCCGCGCGCGCACGCGGCCGTAAAAAATTCATGACCGCGGCCTACTTTCCGCCGTTGAGAGCCCTGTTAGCTTGCTAGAAACAGAAGGAAAAGAAACATTGTAATATCGCTGTATCACGGGCGATACGGAACGCTGCTCGCCCGCCCGAGCCTGTGACGACTCAGCAAAGCTGAGAGATTAAGATTTAAAACTGAAAAAGAAAAAACGTAAAAAGGAAAAGGAAAATATATTGCGCGAGAACTGTCACGGATAGGCGGGAGAGAGAAGCGAGAAGAAAAGCTTGGGTGAGATGAGAGAAAAAGAGCGTGTCCGCTCTCCAATTTTCCAAACAATGATGTTTCTGGGAGGGATGCGAGCGGTCGCGTTGGCGCACCCTGCGCGCCGTATCAAGTATCTTTAAGAGTCGGAGGACGAATTTTCACGAATTGACAGCTGACAGGGAATGTTGGTGACACTTTGATTGACAGCGTTGTCAAGCGTTGACAATTTCAGTCTTACACCGATAGAAAAATATAGTTGAATCAACTATAATCTCACTATCTTTTATAGTTCATTTTGGCATCAACCATATTTTTATACTTCGTGGAAACCTGCAAGATATATAGTAGAATAAACACAAATATATAGTCAATGATTGTCTTAAATAATTGTTTAGTTACTTTTACCACATATATGATAATTTCTCATTCACAAATACAGTGAGATTTAATATTCATGTAGTTACATCTGTCATCATTTAGCAAGTATTCAGGTAATATCAGGACTATATAAAAGAGTTACTTTTATCTACCATTCTATATTTGCATCCGTACAATAATTTTAGTTTAACTTACTATAATTCTTAGTAAAAATATTATATGGTTGGTTGTACTATGCCTATATCGTAATTATTACCGATATTGTGGTAATACTTACTATAAATATGATATTTCGGACTACAATTTAGTTACTGTATCATTATAGTTCCAAATATCATATATTTTTCTCTCAGTGTGCGAAGAAATATTCGTCGATGATAATAATCCTATCGTGAGGAGATTTTTGCGCGCCACAGATAAATTTCGAGAATTCGATTCGAAATACAGCATAACCGAAGGAAGGGGGATACCCTCCTTGTAATCTCATAAGTATAGAAACAGAAACAGAAAACACTCGAGAGAGGCGGCGGACGCGAGCGAAACTCAAGGACGATAGGATTACGTTAGGTGCGTCCTACTCGCGCGACAGATCCCACGACTTGGAGATACACACGCATACCATTATCTCGCAAAGCGCAAAATAGATCATTCGAAATTCGAAGGGCGAGATAACACGCAGACGGGAGAAACGATGTCGCGTACAACAGCCCCGGAGCGAGACGCGGCGAGAGCGCGGAACAGGAGCTCGTAAAACGCCGCTCAGGCGAAATCTCACGTCGCTTTTCCACGCGAGCGCGAATCTCGATAACAGGTTTTGCGTGTAGTCTGTCAACCGTGCTATTTCCGATCGGAGCACAGCGGAAGCGCGTCGCGAGCGAGCGTGCGAAATGGAAATAATTTAATTCACGGAGTACGAGATTCGTGCGTCTCGCAGATTCACCCGTCCCCACGACGTGAAATTAACGGCGCGAGTGATGCTGAAGGTTGAATGCGGCGGCGAAGGCGCCCGCAATATTTGCGCCATTGCGTTCAATATTTTTCTACATCTTTCCCCTACCTTTTCTCTTTCTCTCTCTCCTTTTCTCTTGCCGAGTAAACAGCGGCTAATACACCAACGAGCGACGTCGGCGCTCGCCTTAAGTGAACCGTTGTAAATTCACTTAATTCCCCAAGATTTCATTTCCACCGGCCGGATAAATAAAATACGCGCCTTGGAGCGCCGGCCTTTATTGTACGTTAAGGTGGTTCGCGATCGCTCCTCGCCCTCTCGACAACACCGATATTTCTCCTCTCGGCTGAATTTGAGGAGCCGCGCTTTCCTTTTCTTCCTTCGTTTCTTCCTTCTTTTCTCCTTTTCGATATAACGTTGCCCCATTATCGGACGATGAATCCCGAGATATTTCTCTTTACGTGAAATTACGTCCAAAACGGAACTGTCAGTTTCCTATTTAACCTTTCATCGTTGAGGGAGTAACAGTCGCTCGGCCACCGGGGAACGGGATCAATAATTGGCGCGGTTCAAACGTTCGCGATCTCAACACCAACACCAACACCAACACCTTCACCTCCATCTCGACCAGCGAGTTTGTGCTGGTGGTTCGCGTCGAAAAGTTTCTTCGTTAAGTCGACGAAAGTTTTTCCGCGGAGGAGAACGAACTCCGGCGACGCGCCGTATCGCCGCAGAAAACGCCGACGATTCTTGCGTTCCACCGCGTCACAAAACAAACGCAAGAAATTTCGGACGCGATTACCGCGGGCGCCAATTAGCGACCTATTGTGGGGGCGAATCCGCGTGCATGCAATCGGACGCGCCATTGAGAGTTCTGCCTCTGACTCGCTCTCTCTCTCTCTCTCTCTCTCTCTCTCTCTCTCTCTCTCTCTCTCTCTCTCTCTCTGCGCGAGTTTGCGAGAAATAACGTTTCCTCCGGTTTATTTTCCAGCCGGACGATGGCTGAAGAAAGTTTCTATAGCTGTGGTACGGCCGTTTGTCCGGCGGCGTGACCGCCGCCTCGTCCGTCATCGATCGCCATCGTGACATCGAAACAAGGAGTGTCAACGAGAAAGCGAGATGCGAGAAAGGATGCCGCAGAACGGAAGAAGAGGAGGAAGAGAGGAAGGAAAACGAGGACACGGGGGAGAGAAGAGCGGAGCAGAGTCCGCGTTCCCGCTGAATTTCCAGAGAGGAGCCCCTCGAACCGGTTCGTCGCTTTCGAATGGCCAATTTCGCTCGAGCTTTCCATCATCGGTATCTCTCATTAGCGTCGCAGGATCGATATAGCTGGATCCACGATTTGTCTGTCACCGGTGACCGGTGACGTCGCGATTCCGATCTCTGTCTTTAATCCGAGCAGCCGAGCTTACATACTCGCAATCTTCTCCTCGGAGGGTCTTAGTCTCGCGTGATGTATCGACGAGAGAATTTCATTGGACGCGGCCGCGAGTCCGTCCGCGAGACGACAAATCCTCGCCGTCACCACTGGGGTGTCATCGCGCGTTCACTCTCTCGTCGAGTATCTCGAATGTCTAGTTTCGAATGTCACCACGAGGAATCTGGCAATTATCGTAACGATAAATTCGACAAAGTCAGCGGAACCATTTCGCGCAGCCTCCTCGTGTTCTTCCACCGTCGGGTTCCATTCGTCGCTCGACGAATATTGTTAACTGATACGTTGATTGTTGATACGTGACACGGAAACACGAGGCAACTCCTTCTTCCTTTCTCAAACCTTCTATAATTTCCTTCAATAATTTCATTTCCGCTTCCAAGA
Organism: Harpegnathos saltator; assembly: GCF_003227715.2. NCBI lineage: Eukaryota > Metazoa > Arthropoda > Insecta > Hymenoptera > Formicidae > Harpegnathos > Harpegnathos saltator. The sequence goes on along the minus strand of NW_020230336.1, from coordinate 561,560 downwards.
GGAAAACAACAATCGTGCGAGTGTATCAACACGTGTACAAAACAAAGAATTCCCTTCGTATATATCGATAGAGAGTGAGATCTGATTCATATCTCACGATAAATGTGTCAACGACCGTTCGAAGGGGAAGGATGTCGCGTCTGCCGGTAAAAGAGAATGGGATGCACGAGCGAGAAATAAGAGCAACGTGCTCATCGTCTTCCCGTCGTGCCGGCACGAAGTCGACGAAGCGAACGCGCACGAACGCAACTTGGCGATCGCTTCCGAGGATATAATACGTATTTTTTTCTTCTCTTCCTCTCTTCCCCCCCCCCCCATCCCGCTTTCCCCTTTTTTCTTTCTTATCGAGCAGCTCTTCGACTCCATTACCGGGCAGACGAGCGACGTGACCAACTTTGAGAGGAGTGGCACCAACCAGGGAGTTTCGCATCTTTTTCGCTACCTCCAGTTGTTGACTCTACCCGCCGCGTCAGCCGGCCCCGGGCCGACGTGCTTTTTCGAAAGCTCCATAAACACGGGGGCTTAACGATCGCGCGCCAACTCGAGCGAATTTGAGGAAAACGCTGCAGACGAAAAGTATTACGCTTCACGGCGCCGGCTGCGCGCGTTGAAATATGAAGTGCGCAATTTGTGCGCGACGATAGAGGGCTAAATAAACCGGCGGATTAAAACAACAGACGAAAAACGATAATGAACAAACGGCAAGCATGGAAAAAAGTGTGAGAGAGAGAGAGACAGAGAGAGAGAGAGAGAGAGAGAGAGAGAGAGAGAGAGAGAGAGAGAGAGAAGGTCAGCGCGAAACGCTGAGCCTCCGCTAAATTATTTTCGAAACTTTTAATCACCGTGCCGCGCCCTCTTTCACTTATTCTTCTCATCTCATGTCGAAATGTCATTCGTCATATTTTCATCTCTTTAATTGCATTTTATTTATCAATAAATAATACGCGATTTGATATTCTCATCTAATTTTATATACATGTCGTGATACCTTTTTCGTGCGTGTACAGGATAGCTACGTATACAATTAATTAACCGATTGATAAAATCTAATTTAATCATTCTGCCCTCGATTTTACATACTCACATAAATCCCAGAGGTTTTCGTCTGACCGCATCCGCAAAGCAACTCACTCGCCAACGCGCGCGCGCGCGCGCGCACAAGCTATCGCAAAATTCGATATCGGCGATTCCTGTTCGCGCTCTTTTCTTTTTCGCCGATTTCGCGATTTACTGAACGTCGGTTCTCCATCTGTCCCATCCTTTTCTCAACCCCTCCCCCTCTCTCTCTCACTCTCTCTCTCTCTCTCTCTCTCTCTCTCTCTCTCTCTCTCTCTCTCTCTCTCTCATCTTGGGTCAAAGGCCGACGATAAAGGATACCTTTGGTAAGAGGAGGACGCACATTCGAGAGAGTGAAATCGTCGTCAGTAGACATGTGTCTCCGTTCAGCTTGCCGCACGATGGCGAGATTCTCTCTTTTTTCTTCTTCTTTATTTATTTTTCTCTCTTTTCGTTCAGTGATACATCCGCTCGTTCCGTCACGTCGTGAGGAGGCGCCGCACCGTGACAAACCATCGGCGCGACGAAATTCCATTTGGAAGTTGCGCGCGCGCGTCGGAGGTGAGCCGCGAGGTTCATTCTCCAACTTCGAGACGAAGCGGCTTTGACTTTTGCCGCGCGTGACGAAAATTGAAGCGCCTCCCTCGCGATTCTTCGCGGGGCTTCTCTCTTTCGCTTTTCTTCGGGAGTTCTATGCGAAGGAGAGCGTGGGAGCTTCTTCACGAGGGTGAAAAAGCTTCCGGACGTACACCAACACCGTGCACAACGACTTTGCGTCGTTGCTCGCGGTGTTGCCTCGGCTTTTGATAATACCGCTCTCGCACGATGCCCCCAGGTTATTATCGATTCGCACGACCACGACGAATTAATTGAGATGGCGTCGCTGGCAGCGACATCGCGGGGTATACCCGATCGAATTATTATTGCCCGCTAACATCATTACGCCGGTGTCGCCGCCGTCGCGTGCTAAGAGCAAGCTAATTGAATCGCGCGTTCAGTCGCGGCCTGAGCGACTGGCAAAAGCCGGAAACGGCTTTTTCTACTCTGCTCTTTTCTACCAGGCCGGCATCGCGCGCGCGCGCGCATTCAGCGTCTAAATTCGTCCTCTCCTCCCCGCGGGACAATTTCAGTTTTATATCTTGCGCGCGCGCGTACCACATTTTCTACATTTCGCATAATGGAAAAAGTTATCCGACAAAGTGGATTTCGTCCCGAAAACGAATTTAAGAAGTTCCAGATTATACCCCGTCGGGATTGTACCGTGTACGTTTATTCTCTCGCTCGCGATGTTAATCTAATAAAATTGAAAGGGAGACAGCGGGACATATTAACACTTTTCTTCATAAATGATACATGAGCGAACTTTCTCTAACGGAATCTTAATAGGAATCTCAACTCCCGAGATATAAGTATAATCAAGGTACAATTGTGATTAAAATGTAATTAAAAGATTGATAAAAGTGCCTTTTGTTCACGTGTAGAGGAAGACAATTCGAAACCTCAGCGTCGTACCTCGTTTCTTCTCCCGTTTGATCTCATCAGCACGGAAAGAAGCAGATTGATTGAATTAACGCGACAATGCGAGTAAACTGAATTTTAGCTGAGGAAAGAACAAGATTTCTTGCGGAATTAAATTCGCTCCCGACAATGACCAGAAATTCCGTTTATCTCAGCCAAAGCGTCTAAACGTTCGTCTCGTTTATTAGATTTACTTATTAGATAGAATTAGATTTCCGGTTCTCTTGCGGAACTCCTGACGAAATTCGCTCCGTTGCCTCGTTCGTTAATTCAGCCAATCTTTTCCGCCTCTATTTTGAGGGACAAATTGATCAGACACGAAAAGACACAATTTCGTCGTTTCAGAGTCATTTTGAGAGAGTTGCAAATACGTACACCCGTCACGTTCGCACGATAAGGCTCTCCTTCTCCTCGCTGAACAATTCCGTGAAGAGTATTTTACATGCGCGTTACATCTTCGTCGAGGATACTTCCCAATCCAAAGGGGGAGAGAAGCCGCGTCGGCATCTTCGGAAAGAGATCCTAATAATCCAATCCGACCGATAGTCGAGGACTCAATCCGCAGGCGAACCGACTGACGGTCGAGAAGCGCACGCGAATGTAACAAAGATACGAAGATTTTGCGGCACGGCTTTCGACGGAGTTGTGATACAGTACGGGCGCGGCGAAACGCGGCGATCGAACGGCGAAGCGTGTTACCGCCGGACGGAAATATCTCACGGGAAGGTAGGGCACACGTCGAAAGCAGGAAAATAGCCCGCACTCTCTCCCCGCTCATTCGCTCGCGCAAAACCGAGCGGTCCTCCGAGCGCGACCATAATTCCGCATCCGCGTCGCGTCGCGTCGCGTCGCGTCGCGTCGCGGCGTCTAATCGAAGAAGTTATCAAGCGAAATTGCTTTCTGCGGCTTTAACGTACAGTTGTACACGGCCGCGTCTGCGGCAGGCTGCGCCGTGTAGAAAGCCGGCGCGCATATAATGGGACAGATCAAAGGAGTTTGTGGCCAAAGCTTATCCGCTTCGTGTACTATGCGCAAGATAGCGAATCGAGCGATACGCCCGCCCGCGCCGCCCTGCCGGCCGCTCACAAAGAGACGCGCGGCTCTCGCTTTTGGAGACGTAAATTATTACGCATATTACATTTGCGAATTCTCGAAAAGCAGACGCGCTCGCGCGATCATCGGATTTACATCGGCGATTAATATCCCGGCGCGAGCCGGGCATCGACGCCCTGCACGGTTTTCACGGTGCAGCACGCGAATGCCGCGGGAAAATCACGTAGCGCGCTGCATGAAATGAACGGCGGAGAAGAGAGCGGGAGGGAGCACGTTGTCGTCCGAGAGTATTATCCGTTCGTCGGACATTTCAATTTCGCGCAAACGAGAAATTATCCCAGCGAGGGAGGACACACGCGCGCGCGAGCGCGCGTGTACATCTTTTACACTCGCCAAACTTTTCGACGGCTAAAGTACCGCCGCCCTCCACCTTCTTCTCTTCTTCTTACTTTACCGAGAGAAGACCAGGGAAGCCCCCATCGAACGGAGCAGAGATCTATGGTCTACTCCTCCGCCTTTTAAGTTTCCATTATCAGCTAGTAGCCTTCACTGCCTGCACGGATGCGTCCTCGTTTTTGTCCAGCCGTCCAGCCGTCTTTTTCTTAGACTCCTCTTGCAGAATCGACTTGCAAACTCTTGATTCGTCCGAGGATGCGTTTCCGAATGAGCGCATTTCCTTCTCTGTCGCGCACGATATTTGTTCGCATTAAAATTCACGCACCAAAGTTTCCGCGCAGTTTCCGCGTAAAATTACGCGACGCGTATTATGCACGCACGAGAGCGCGTGTCAGCGCGACCAGCGCGGCAACCGTCGCTATTTGTGTAAACGTCGCGCGATTGTTTGCACGACGCGATAATTCACGTTAACAGATTGCAAAGTGCGGTCTCTGTAGTACGTCATCGATACGTCATCGGCGGCCGGTGTGATCGATCACGCGCTTGTAAAAGTGTCGTTTGAAAGCGGACACCGCGCAGCGAATGAGCAGCGAAAATATCATCTCGTTAATTCGACGTCGCGCGTAATTGACACCGTAACGCAGAGTAGGAGGCGTCGAGGAAGAGAAGAGCGACGTCGCGCGTCGCACAATCGTTGACAATCGCTCGTCACTCTCGCACAATATTTTTCGAGACCGCGCCGTGATGAAACGCGCTCTTCCTCTTCCTTGGAGTGTAATTCCAGCCGAAATGAGTGAAAATTCAGTCGGCGAGAGAGATCCACTGCCAATCGGAATCAACAGGGATAAACGTTTCGTCGGAACTTGCGTTTTGGTTCTTCCTTCTCCTTTCTCCCTTCTCACTCTGCCCTCGCAAGATCCCTTCCGGTTGAATAAAATAAAATAAAATAAAATAAAATGATATAAAATAAGAAAATAAAACAATAGCACACAGGAGAGGCGACGATCGTAGATTACGAAGTCGCGCGCAACAACAACTTACACACAAGCTCAAGTGCTGTAACATTGCGCGCGAGCATTCGTCAAATAAATAAGATTCCGGCGAGTGTTTCACATATCGCCAAGAAACTGAGCGTATTCGCATTATCGGAGTACGCGCGAGGATTTATCAGAAGCAGTCGTCGGTGCAGCGTTGGGTCGCTGCGAACGTCCGCCGCCGCGAATTGCGGGGCCCGTTGCGCTCATTAATTTGAATCCGCCGTATAATCGGCGCAAATGGCGCTGAAATCAGGGAAAACGAGCGAGACTTGTCACGCGCGACCGTGTGATTTGCGAAATTAATAAGTCCCGGGGCGAGTATAGCCGCGCATATCCGCGCGTTAATTCCACCTGCCGAGAGAGCGAGAGCGAGAGAGAGAGAGGACAGCGAAAGAGCGAACACACCAATACGTACGCACGTGCGCGTAATCGATACACGGCGACGAACAGCGCAAAAGCGTACATGAAAGCTAATCGAACCGAGTCATGCGTGCGGCAGTAAGATGCGTTTACGTGAGTTAATGTGTGTTTGCCCGCGCAACAAACCTGTTTTCTCTCCCTCTCTCTCTCTCTCTCTCTCTCTCTCTCTCTCACCCTCCTTCCCTCTTGCAGGATACCGTGCCAATTAGCAATCGGATAATTAGCCGCGTTGCATCTGCCCGTTAGCTGCAGGACGATTATTATTGTCCCGAGGCCAACGCGCGCGCCGCGCCAGCTACTAGCTGCGAGTCCGTGCAAGATGGATCGAGTTACTTGGAGAGAACACGCCTCGCGGCTGTTTCGAGATTGAATTAAAGAGGAGCGAGGGAGCGAGGGAGAACGGGCGCGGGAAAGGGCGAGACCAAGAGACAGATAGGTGAAGTTGGATTATTTGATTTAAATGAAATTACAAACAGCACGCGCGTAGATAGTTTGTCGAGGAGCAGTGGGAAAGGCGGAAAGGCTGCCACCTGGCAGTGGCAAAAGAAGCAAGACGAGCGTTTTGCGACGTTTCGCGAGTCTGCGCGATACGCAGAGGAAATCGACAGGAAAATGTCGGAGATTGTTTCCTCGGGACGATACAATCCCGCCGACTCTGCGAGTGACACTTTACATTAATCGCGTTTTCGCGCGCGCGCGCGCGCGCGCGCGCGAGTTGTATAATTGGGAAACGCACTGGAGTCGTCCGTAGCATTTTAACGTAACAGGATGGCAAATATTACAGGATAGAGGCCGAACGAAAAAAGCGATACATTTAGCGTCCAGAATAGGAATCTTCCTGTTTCCATAACTAGATTTTCGTATGGCTTCCAAACAATAGGGAATCAGTCGCATGACCCGAGTATCTTTCTCGAGAGAAGCGCCCGTCTGTTATCATCACGCGAGGATACACAACTCTGTTGTAAAATGTAGCTCTCGCCGTTGGCGAAAGTAGAAAGACTCTGAGAGGATTAAATTATAGATTACTCTGGCTGGCGAGGTAAATTGCGTCGCTTGTTCGCTCCCTTTCGGCAACACGTACTCTGTTTCTCTGTGGAGCAACAAGTGACACATTGAACGAAAGAAATAAATTGTACCATTAATACGAGGTGTGTGCGCGCGCGCGTACGTGTATGTATACATTCGTATGTACGTGCGTCGTAAAAATGTTAACTCGACGGACGAAAATCGCGACTGAATGCATCATTAAACTCGTATAGAGCCGTGCGATTTCGAGCGCAAACTTCTAGATGGTCAGAATGACCGAAAGTCAGCGTGTCGAAGTAGAAAATTTCGCGAACGAAGGAGAGGAGGAGGAGGAGGAGGAGGGGGAGAGAGAGAGAGAGAGAGAGAGAGAGAGAGAGAGAGAGAGAGAGAGAGAGCATACGAATACGTATGTGACGGTATACGTGATAAATTTGGCGGTGACAGTTGAAGTTTATTAGCGACATGCGACATAATACCGTTTTCCGCTACGTATCACGTAAAAGCGCACCAGTCGCTAGCACACAGTAACATGGCGATTTTGATACCGCATTATTATTAGATTAATAGCCACGCAATCACATCATTATACGTAACCGCCCCGCGATGGTGACGAAGCGCTAAAGGGACAAGTACAAAGTCGTGACACTCCTTTTAAGAACGTGTGCACGTTTCACCCCAGATTTACCGCGCAACTTTACATACACGTACATGATAATCCAGTTTGTGCTTAATTCTATCAACTGGTTCTCTCTCTCTCTCTCTCTCTCTCTCTCTCTCTCTCTCTCTCTCTCTCTCTCTCTCTCTCTCTCCCTCTCTCTCCCTTTCTCTCTCAATTTTATTTTTATCGTTATAATAAAACACGATACTTTTTTCTCTCTCTTCTTCAATTTCGTAAGAATATATCGCGAGCCATTTTCGCAATTTGCAAATATTTGGCGCGTCCGCGAAACATTTATACTTCTCTTCCCGTTCTTTAATTTTGCAGAAACATCGTAGGGCTTTTCCCTTTAATATGCAAATATATTGCGCGTATGCGAAGCGACAAGAAGGAAGAATGTACACGTATTATACTAATAGCACCAGTGTGTCCCTCCTTTCTTCTCTCCCGTTTTTTTTTCTTTTACATCTCATTTCTTTTGCCTCCACGGTAAAACGGAAATTTTCCAATACGATGCACTTATCTCGTTTATCGCGGAAACTCTTCAGTTACCCGATAAGAATAAGAAGCTGATTATCTATTCTTATACGGAATAATAGATAGATTGGGCGACGCTTCCATTGCGAGATGTTGCCTTCCTGATATAACCCGCTTTTAAAAGAGGAACGCTATTTTAAATACTTCGTTAAAGATTCTATCTCACGGGAGCGGAACGACATCGGCAGTTCGCTACTGATAAAGAATAAAGCATGTTGCGATGCTTCTCGAGCATGTCGTTATCGTCCCGGTGGCGCGCGGCTCGACGCAACTTTCGTCGTTCCCAAAGAAAATTTCTCAAAAGACAGGAAACAAGCGAAAGGAGCGGAGCGAACAAGTTGTTAAAAAATTCGTTGTTAAAAAATTCAATTTGTGCGTTTCTATCGCCGCGCCGCGCGGTACTCATAGCAGTGGCGCTCGCGCGAACCGTGCACGAAAAATAGATTCTCGTTTCAATTATTCGACAATATAATGTCCCGTGCGCGATTCGGTCGAGTCGCGACATCTCGACAATCTCAAGCAACAGTCGAGCAGCAGCTTCTTCGAGGATCGCGGAAAATGCCAGTCGTGGAATACAATTACGCGAGATGCACACAAAACGCGTCTCCTATTTGACATTTGTCAAACATATCGCGGAGCACACAAACGCCTCCGCGCGCGCGCGAACTTAATTACTTCTCGAGTTTCAAGAGTTTCTACGCAAACTCACCCTGCGGCATCTCGCGAAATCATTTATTTTTACTGCTACCGGCGCAGCAGACTCGCGAGGAGCAATCGCGCCATGCCGCTCATGCCTCTCGCCATCCTTCCTCGCTTCCTTTTCGGAATGAAAACTATATTCGATATTCGTTGCTTGAAACTTGTCTCGCGCAAAACATCCGGACTTTAATTTCGAATTGAATCTAAGCTTTCTAAAGTTAAGTCATACAATACATATATGAGACCGTTATATTCATAATAATCCGCGATTCAGTTAAATTCATTCTCATCTTCGGCTCCAAATCCACATATCGAACCCAAATGTGTCTCACACATATGTATAAACATACACTTGACATGCGTTTCAAGTAACGATTATTAATTTGGGCATGACATTTTCGCTGCCTCTTTTTACTTTTCGCAACATCAAATTTAATTAAAATGATCCGCGTTTCAAACTTATTCCCTCTGACATTCAGATTTTAATTAAGAACCTGATCTGATATTTTCGATTGGATCGCGCGATACGAGTGGCATCATATCTGCATCGTAACTTTGACATTCGACATTTCTACATTCAAATTTCACTTGCCATCTCAATTGAGACAAAATCCAAATTGCACGACTGCGAGCGACCACAGACTTAAAGCATCCGCGGGATGGAACGTCTGCCTGTGTGTGTGTGTATGTGTGTGTGTGTGTGTGTCGCGAGAAAAAATTGGCTGGCCAAGTTTAAATATGAGCTCAGCGGACAGCGTTAACTCAATTGTAACCTGTCGTTGCACCGCGCTGCGCGCGACGCTCGCTGAAAAGTTTCCTACGGTTTTCCTTGAGCCGGCACGAGGAGGGAGCCGCCAGGCGGAAAATATGTATTCTGCTGGAGTAGACGCTGACGCGCAACAAACGTCACGAATTAAACGGCCGAACGAAATTGTTTCGCTTAAAGTTGAGCGCAAAAACTCGATTCTCCGCCGCCGCCAGGCAGCGAACAGACATCTATCTCTCGCGAAGGGACGAAAAACCCTTTAAACGAGTTTGTTCTCGTAAAGTTTCACCGAGGCGACGCTTCGCGCCACGGTGCGCCATCCGCTTTCCCTCTTTCCGTCTCGTCCCGCTTCATTACATTGCGCTTGCATACCAATGAAATCGTCGTGCTAAATATTTGCCGGTGAAACGGCGGACGTCCAGAGAGAACAATATGGCATGACTGTCGCGTATTCTTTTCGCGCGACGGTCTTAAACCTCTAAGAACCTATTTCGCTCCCGTCGCTTCTGCTATCTACCATCCCCCCTTTACTCTCCTCGTTCGTTCGTGTCCATATATGTATATACATGTACGTTCTCTCTCTTATCTTGATAGAAGATGTACCGTAGACAGGACTGCTTCATAACGTACAATGAGATATGATATTATCGCGCGCGCAAGAAGTACAGGGTGATTATTCTTTAGTAGTGGACAGTCCGATCGCGAGAATGATTAGCATCGACATCGGCATGCACGAATCACCCCTACGAGTGTCGAGGTAGAGAGAGAGAGAGAGAGAGAAGGAGGGATGGGAGAAGAAAAGTTTCGATAGACGATTCTCCTCGATTCATTCTATCCGAAAGGAAATTCTGACGATGATGTTACGTGTTTTTTCGTGTGCGGATATCGACCGATTACTCACTGCGTCGCGCGGCCACGGTTTTCACTTACTTTTTGCTTTGTTCTTACAACGAGATACATGTCTTGCACGTTTGTGGCAGTGAGGTCTCATTTACAAATAATTAATTGTATGATATAACAAATATAAACCTCGTCACCAATGTGTGTCACAACAGAGAGTAATAAAGTAAAAAAAAATGAGATTTAAAGATCTCAGGGCGATGTTACTTTTCAGGGGATGTGGTAAATGTAAAAAAGATGATTCGATATGTCGTTTCCGCTTACTCGACTTTGACCTCGTTCTCTTCCTGCGACTTACGAATATAAATTGAAAATTTAATCTCACATTTCTCACATATTTATGTTGATCTAAATTCCGAAAATTCAATATAGACAGAGAGAGAGAGAGAGAGAGAGAGAGAGAGAGAGAGGAGAGAGAGAGAGAGACGGAATAGAAGTTCGCATACGGGAATGCAAGCGAATACTCGCGCCGCGATATTCGTACGTACAATGTGAACGTCTCTTTCAGCTTTCTGTTTATTCGACATCCTCAGTCATTGAGACAATGGCGGCTGGGGGAGAGATCGTCCCGAAATACGATCCACTTTCGCAAAAGACAAAAAAATTTAAATTTGACGCGGAAAGAATGAGGAACCGCGTTTGTGTGTGCGACTTAGTCTCTTTATTATTCGTGAAAACGCCTCTCTCTCTCTCTCTCTCCCTTCCCTTCTCCTTGTCTTCGCGCATTTCCGAGTCATGCCGCTCGCTACGTCTGCATTGCAGATCTTCCCTGGCTATAGCATACCTCTTCCGCCCTGTGCACAACCTGACAATGTAACGCACGGTGTGTGTGAAGTCACGTGTCTATAACGTCACGGACGTCTTAATTTCATGCATTGGGAACGGATCGATGGGCCGCGAGGGTTTCAGCTATACTCCCATAAAGCCAATTAGTACAGTTTGTTTCCGTACACTCCCGTCACGCTTAAAGCGAGACTTTACACCACCCGGGGGAGAGCGACAAGTTTGCAAGTAACACGGCAAGTAACAGACGCGTCGGAGACTCGATAACGTATTCTCGATTTAGCGGAAATGTCATACTCTGGCTTTATGACGCTATTTCAGGCCGGTGTTCGGGCAAGCAAACTCATAAACCGTGCACGACGCAACCTACGAGAGGACGCGCGCGCGCGCGCGCGAATTAATTTGCGAACGGCGGATTTCGCGCGCGTCTCGCCGAGATCCGCCTATCCCAATTCTCCTCGTACACCAGGCCTCGTGCTGGCCAATCTAATGTATGATTCACGACGGAATTTCGTAGGAACGGAACTCGATATTCGTAATTTTATGCGCGACGTAATACGGGACGCGCTTACGAAGATTCGTAGATCACGTGCGCGCGCGTGCGCTCACACACACGCACACATCTCTACAAACATTGGCCCGATTCTCCAAATATTTCCCCGCGAACAGAATTCCGCTCCGAGTCCGCCTCGAATCACACGGATCGTTCGAAACGGTCTCTGAATAATAAATCGAACGCGCGACGATTCCGCGCGCATCCTCGACGACACGGAAAATTTTAATTTTCGTAAGGAGCTCTTCCACGCTGCGCGCGAAATCGTCATCTTTGTGCGAGTACACATACATGTACATATACATCCAAACACGTGTACATATATATATATATATGTATCCAGAGGATTATCTCTCCTGCATTAGCGATTACAGTGCCGCATGCAGGCCGAGAAGCACTTAGATTAAATAGGAGATTGCTGCGTTTAAGGAGGGAGTAATACCGTTTCGAACGATTCCTCGCAATTACGACAGAACAATTCACTCGAGGGGGCACGTCGCTCTTCGTGTCGACGACCAGGCCGATTCTGAGCGAGAGTGCGAACGGACGTGCGATAGAGGAAGAAAAAGAGGCAGAAAGAGAAAAGGAGAGGGGCGGAGAAAAAGAGAAAAAGAGAGAAAGAACAGGCTACATTAAGAGGCCGAAACTACACTAAAGATTACTTTTGTTCTTGCATCGGCAATAAACACGAGTTGCACCACTCTCTTCACTCTGATCCCCCTTCTCGCCCCCCCCCCTCTCTCTCTCCTTCTCCTCTCTGAACGTATACCGTTTACTATCGAATCAGCGTGCTTCCACGTGGTCGTGGGGTCACGAAAGCCCCGACACGACGACTGTTCAAATGCCGAAGGACGATTTTATCCGTCCGCTCTCGACGATGAGAATCAAGAGAAGGGTGCGAAGGCTGTCGTGCACGATTCCACTTGCCGTTGCAGGTAGCGAAGGCGAGGGTGTGCGCGCGCGAAACGCGAATGTGTCCGTTCCTCGGGAACGGACGCAACGAGACGGCAAGCGCGACGGACGAGTGCAAGGAGCGATCATGGACACCTACTACTCGCTCTCTTTCGCGACGACGACGAATGTCGGGGTGAATGTCGTCCTCTCTTCGCGACCGACGATGCGTGCGAGTTTGCAGTGGCAAGACTCGCTGACATTTCAGAGTCCCGGCGTTTGACGTTTCGGGATTCAGCCTCGAGAGCTCTGCGCCGAGAAGATGAAGAGGGAGAAAGAGGGAAGGGAGGAGAGACGAAAAGTGTGCAAAGGGGCGCGACGCGGCGGTGAAAAAAAAAGAAAAGAGGAACGAGGAGTTAAAGCGAGGAAAGAAAAGGCGTCGTGCACGAGGAGGCGACGACGTAGAAGTGCCCGCGGAATGGAGTGCAAGATGGTGCACGTCCATCCCACCCACCTTTTTCCGAGCTCTTCGCGGCTCTTGCTCTTCTCCTCCACCTCGTCATCCCTCTCATTGCCGATTCCCTCTCTCTCTCTCTCTCTCTCTCTCTCTCTCTCTCTCTCTCTCTCTCTCTCTCTCTCTCTCTCTCTCTCTCTCTCTCTCTCTCTCTCTCTCTCTCTCTCTCGCCGCGCCGAGACGCGTGCTTGCTTTCCACGGCGGCAGTCGCGCACATTGATCGCGGGGGATGAAAAGTGCTACGTTACCGCGCGGCCGGTTATTCGGGAAAAGGCTGAATGCATTTTCCATCCGTCACCATCCGCTCTCCTCTCGTTTCTTATCCCGCGCCGCCCGTTATTCTCTCTTTCCTCTTTGGTTTTGTCTGAAATCGCATGCACACGCGCGAGCTCGCGCGATGCACGTCGCGCTCATTTCTCACGGTTTCTCCGTCTCTCTCTCTCTCTCTCTCTCTCTCTCTCTCTCTCTCTCTCTCTCTCTCTCTCTCTCTCTCCCCCTGCTCTCCCTCTCTTCTGCCTTCTTCCTTTAGCAGCACGTGCTTTTCTTCACGCAATAATCGTATCTCTCTCTCATTGCGAAAGCTCCGTCTGTCTCTTTTTCTCTCTTTTTCCTCCCTCGCGTGTTCGTTACACTCGCCATTGCTTCGGCATGTCGCGCGAAGAAAAGCCTTTCTTTGGACAAGGCAGCCGGTGTCGAAACGCAACGGCGCGTATCGACAGTTTCGTGCCGCGCCGTGTTTCGCGCAAAAAGTGGATGTCGGAGGGCTCCGAGTTTACGGATTTAATATTAAGATGCTATTCAATATACAGACACGAAACGACAATGAATCACGAGTCACGTGAGACGAGATGAATGTCAAAGGAGTATCGTGCCGCGCCGTTCAACGTTTAATAATAGTACCCTCATAACTTGCAGGAAACCTTATCCACATCGTAACGAATCATTTTATTACGGACAACAATACCGAATAACGATTGAGTCACGTGACGATAAGACGCGAGAAACGAGATGAGTGTGAAATCAACATCTTGTATTCTTATTCAAAATTCATAATTACACGCCCCTCTCCAGGATTCATTTCTCCACATTGTACCGTCATTTTATTGTTTGAAATGCGCGACTAATAACTTATTAATTACAACGGACCGCGAGTTTCTTATGGGCGTTGTCTTGGCGAACAAGGAACACGACGGCGCACATGATACGCCAACGCATATGTCCGCGTCATCCTGTAAAACGTTCAGGCCATTCAGGCGACAAATGGCGCGGCTAATTCGGTCGTTTAATTACTTAATATTTATTTATCGCACATCTATCATCTGTAATCGAGTAAGTTGTGTCATTAACACACTGCTTATTGAGTTTCAGAAAATATCGGGTGAAAATGGAATATCCAGGCGAACAAATATTATACGTTTTTGAAAAAAGTCCTTCTTGAAGTCTGAACACAAAGTAGCGGTAAGTATCGGCATTAACACGACATAATCAAATGTAAGATAATAACCTGTACAATATTATAGTTCGACATTCACTGGTCCAGCTTAAGCTTAGTAAAATTTGCTGGGTTAATCTGAAACTAAAATTCCAACTCGCGAACGATTTGCAATTTTTATCGCCTTGCGGCGATAATTCTCGTATAATTGGGCGTGAAAAATAGATTAAAGTGCATGGCGAAATATGCGAAAAATTAATTTCTGCGACTGCGTCGGCCAGCTGTAGAGAGCGCGAGCAGATATATATATATATATATGTATATAGTATATATATGTGCGAGAGAGAGAGAAAGAGAGAAAGAGAGAAAGAGAGAGAGAGAGAGAGAGTTCCAGGTAGCATTAATGATTAACGACAAAAGAAATGTACGCGAAAAATATTTCTCTTGTTCGCTTTGAGCTTATCGTTCGTCTTCTTTATGTTGTGTATTTCTTTTTTATTCCTCTCTTTCTTTCCTAATGTGCGCGTGTACATATTCGCATTTGTGTATCGCAAGACCGTCGTCGTCATTGTCGTCGTCGTATTTTCCCTTGCTGCGAAAAGCTGCGACGGTGGTACATTCCCTTTTAATGGCTCCTTTTTTTCTCGGCGTTGTCGCCGTTTTCTGCATAACGTGCATCAACCTCTCATTGCATCTCTGCGAACTTCCTTTCCCTCTCCCCCACCTTCTCTCTCTCTCTCTCTCTCTCTCTCTCTCTCTCTCTCTCTCTCTCTCTCTCTCTCTCTCTCACGTATGCACGCACATACCGAATCCATTTTCTTTATGGTTCCTTGTGGACATCCGAATCCGCCTCATGTATTTTTGCTTACAGATTCATGGGTTTAATAAAACCCGACCACCGTCTATGTAACTATATGTACAACTATTATACTACATAATAACAATACGTGTTCTATGGATTTCTGTCGTGAGATGGATCTCGCTCGATTCTTTCGATAAATATCGATCATTTGTAAAAACAACGTGAAAACAAACTCTAGAAGCTGCGGACGAGAGAACATGCGGCTAATTAGAGTACCGCGTATTACGGTCTTACAAGCTATTAGACCGTTGCTTGTTGTATCGATCTGTTTAAACAACGTTGAGCGTCACTCACCTAACGAGGGGACGAAAGTCAAACTGGACAAAGTCGGCCACGAATCTGGAACAATACAGACGTATATGCTGTTGTTATTAGTGTCGCCGGCAGAGTTGGTCGCTTAATTGTAACTAACTTTGACTTTAACTGAGCGAATAATTTGCAACTGTGTTTCCTAAAAGCTTCGCCGTGTCGACGGACCCCGAGAGCGCAATAAAGCGTTCGATATCGCAAGAGAACGGCATATGACATATCGCCGTGCAATCACGCGCCAGACAAGGGGAAAGAAAACTTGCGGTGCTTCGTGACGAAATATTTTTCGCCGTTTCGAGCGAGTGTTTGCTTCCAAAATTCTCCTTTCGCGACTCTCTTTCAGTTATCTTTGAGATACACTCGCGAGAAGAGATTTCTATTAAATAGAACATAAAACAAATTCGTAATACAAATTGCTTGAAAACAGCTTTTAAAACAAGAATCAAACGCTGGTTTTCTCGTGGTAGCACAGGTAATTTTATTGAAAATTTCGAATCACGAAAAATAAGGGTCCTATTGTATCTTGTCGGGGCAAAAATATCGCAAAATTCTATTTCTCATTCGACCGAACATAAGCACTATAGCTGTTCACATATTGCGCGTAAAATTCAATAAGTACGGGACGAAAAATAAAATTCTCATGTCCCTTGCAATCGATTCACCGTGCATCGACGCGCACCTGTTGTTCGAAATAAATTTTTGTCTTTCGCAAACATGTCCAGTACTGAACGTAAATTCAATTTGGCGAGGCGAATCAAGACACGCGTCATCCAGCTCGCGAGATGAACTCTACTCCGAGATTGCGGAATGCGGACAGCAAGGCTTGCACGGCGTCATAGGACACGTGTCGTACAAACAGATTATCGTGAAACGGTTAAGCCGGTTCTCGCGACAAGGAACGTACATTAGGCGCGCGCGGAGGGCTGCGTCTCCGAACACACAGGCGGGCCGTGGAGAAACGAGATTCGATGTGTTCGCGGCGAAAAGTTTCCGCGGAAATGTTACGGTTTAATCGAATGCCGGGACGTTAGGGATATGTTTCACGTCCCCGTAACTAACCGGCCGCCGCGGCCGGTTGAAATTAAATTCGCCATCGCCGCGGCCCGGCAGCTGCCGGCGGTTTCGGTCCTCGCTGAGATACCGCTTTCGCGCGAGAGCAATACAGGACTGTTAAAAGGACGAGGAGGGCTGATTGACGCGTTCGTTCACGGCGCGATATCGCGCCTGCCGATTATCGCGCGCGATAAGCGATACGTGTGCATTAAATTTCGCCTGGCTCATCATCTCCCGGCGCCCTTAAAATTCATACGATGTCATCGGGGCCGATGTTTCGTGATACATCGATATCGGGAGGGAGAGAAATTTACGAAGAGGGGAGACACAGCAGGCAGGAAGGGACAGAAAAGTCACGGCGGATGAAAGCCTTAAGCCTAAGAGTCTCTCCCTCTCGCGGAAGGAATTCTTTGCGCGCTCACGGAATTATTAAAATTTTGCTGTCCTTTCTCCTAGCAGGACGAAAAGTGATGTCTCAATAATGCGACGGCCTGCGACACGCAACGATGCGTCCGTCGGATTCTTTCTTTTTGTCTCGCGCGGACGTGAGCAAAGTTACACGCGCTAATCTCATGAATGCGATCTCGTTTATCGCGCTCCCCTCCGCCCGAAAGCGCGCGCAATAAAACGCGCAACATTTTTCCTGAAGCGACGCTAAAATTTCCTCTCACCAGGCGCGAGAGGAAACGGCCCGCCGGAGAAGTGAGGGCGGAGGGATGGTGGGGATAACGCGCGAAAATAAATTTCTATGAGCAATCCGATAACGCGCGCGCGCGCGTGCACTAGAGGATTCGGATTATTCTGCTTTTGTTCCTGCGCTAATCTTTTTTCGTCGTATTTCCCCCCCCGGTCCCGGTTAATTCCTGTTGGGTTCCCCGTGTGACATCATTTATTAAGCCGACAACCACGCGCGCCCGTTCGCCCGCCGGAGCGTGATTTCGGCGTGATTAAAACATCGAACATAGAAAAGGAAACATCGAAAACGTGGCGCGCTCTTCCTGTCGCTTCTCAAAGTAACGATTCCCCGCGCCGTTCGCGTCGCTTCGATACTGCTCGCAAGCTCGACGTGCGATGTATAATTTTTTCCAAAATTTTCCAAAGGGATATCGCAGAGAATGATAGATTTTGAATATAATGAATCTTTTCTCGCTTGCGAAAAGAATATCGGTCGCGGGGGATAAAAAGAAAAAAACGTTCGCTGATTTCAATTCTTATTGACGGCAGAATTAATAAAATCAGACCACATTTGCGCGCGACGCAAACGGGACTAGGATATTAGGATCACACACCCCCCCCTCCGCCCCGAACTACGGCACGTCTGTCTTTATGATGCCGAACGCGAGGCAAGACAAGCGACGAATTAATAAATCGCCAAAGACAGTCGCGGCCGCGCTCGCGTTCGCGCACGCGTGCCATTTGTCAGCGCGCTCGAACCCGCCGGTCTCAATTTGTATGACAAAGCCGTCCGATGATTCGTCCCGCCCGTATAAATCTCTCGAACGGCGACGGACAGAATTTCATAAGGGAGAAACGTGTGGATCGAACTGCTACAAAACAAATTGATTTCTCGCAACCGCGCGCACCCGCCGCCGCGGCGGAGGCGGAAGGGGCCAGCCAGTAGCAGCGGGACGGACGGGGCGCGGGAGGAGAGAGTCCGCGCGCTCAATTCAGGTGTTTCGCATGCGGAACAGCCGTGTGCAGTTGCACAGGCATTTCCATTTCCGTGTAAAGCTCGAAAATACCGGCGCGCATACGCCTTTACACAAACGCAAGCTCGCGCGCGCGCGCGCGCGCCTCGATCGTTCGCTCGTAATTCCATATCGTCGTTTCAGCGAGTGACGCGAACAACGCGAATGCGCGACGCATGCACACACGCAAAATGTTCGATCGATCATTCAGATCAAATATTATCAAATTCACGCGACGAGACGACGGAAACGAGAACGAGAGAAAAATTGCAAGAAGGAAAGGGAGATTAGTGTCTTGTGAAAGACGCGCGCGCAACAAGTTTTTCCATTCGCTTGCTTCTCCGGAACATCGAATGTCGTGTATCCGCAACGTGTATCGAACGCAACGATAACGGGAAAAACGTGAAATTTTAATACGCCGCTTCAGCGATCCTCATGATAATAATAATAATAATAATAATAATACGAAGAAGAAGAAGGAGAAGAAGAAGAAGAAAGATGTAACGCAACACCACACGTCGTTGTAAAGAGATACTGCGTTCTAATATTTGCCAAACGAGCTGCAGTCAGCTTGTGCGTGGACTAGAGGACTGTGACTTTTGGTGAAGCGCGAGCGCGCGGGCGAGAAAAAGAAAGGAAAATGTCAGTGGAAAATGAAAACATGACTCGCGATTGAGTTGAGAGTTTTGGCCACGGTAAATGCGATCGTAATTGCAGTAACGGCAGCGCGGATATCAGCGCGTGGCTCGCGCAAACAGCGACAATGGGCAGCGGCATGGGTGCCAACGTAGCGGAGGTTCAATCCGGATTAGAGAGGGATGAAAAAATCAAGGGCAAAAAAAGAGGAAGAAGAGTGGACAAAGAAAAATAAAGAGGAAGAAACACGGCACGTCGGACGAACATATTTCTTTCTCCGACGCAGGCCTGGAGGAGGGGAAGTCTCGATAATCTGCCACCTGTTAGGCTTAAAAGTGTCGGAAGGCCGACGAGTCCAACTCGGCCGCCGGGGTTCGGACGATCGGCCGATCTGGCCGTTGGAAAAATCGTCGACTATAAGCGGCGATGGCGGGGGACGCGATATATTTTGCAGAACGAAAACCGGCGAACGCCGTTATTCACCGCGGCGCCACACCGGAACGAGTCGCGCGGAATTTATCGGTGCGATTTTTCGATAAAAACGAGAACCACCCCTGCCGTATTTCGCGCAATAACAGAGAGCTAAAGGCACCAATTACATCGGAGATGGTAATTGAAAAAGAAGGGGTAAAATATATGTGAATAAAGAGGCGCAGATAGATAGGGCGGATTAAGCGTGCGCGCGCGGCCTTTGAACACGGTGAGAAACTCGCTGAATGCCAATTAGCCGGGAAACACGCGGAACGCGCGAGTTCCGGTGTTTACATGTTGATTTTTTCGCCGTGGGAAATCGGGAATCGATATATATTTTACCCTCACTTCTAATTACTCCGATAGATACAACTAGACGTAGACTTTTTCAACGATTGTGGTTACTCGTGACGCAACCGTCGCAAATTTTGTCGCGACGCGAAAGAAACGCCGCTTCGATGACACAACGGTCGAGTTGAACCGCGTGCGATTCGCCTCGAAAAAAAAAAGCAAAAAAAAAAAAGAAAAGGAAAAAGAAAGAAAAAGAGAAACAAAATGTCGCTGAATCATGCGTGAGATGTCCTTGCGAATACGGACTGGCAACGTTAATGCGGTGTGAGCGTCGAGTGTGCGCGTTTCTGCGAACGAGATGGACGCGATCGACGTGCGATGTCTTTGTTTGGCATGTTGCTAAAGACACGTCAATGCTCGTTTCCGTAGTAATTCAGTAATCTCCGGATGAATATTTGCCGACCTACCGTCGAATCCGCGCGCTCGCCGCGCGCGTTATTGTTTCCGCTCGTCGATTTCATACAGGGCTGCAAACGAAAATAATGTCGTTTCTGCGCGATCTTAGAATCAAATGATCAAACGGGTGAGACGCAACAATAGCGGCCACGACAGCTGCAGCGGAAGCAAGTCGGACCACCGTCACTCGACCACATCGCGCCAGAACATGCCGCCGTCGTGTCAGGCGAATGAAATTGCCGGCGACGCTGGCTCTCCTGGAATTTTTATCGAAGGATCCGGCAATGGCCGTTCGTGCCGCGGACACGAATTATTGCCACTGTGGAATTTTCATCCCATCGGGAGGAAGCCGAGCCTTGCCGCCTCTTTCACTCGAACAATCTTCATTCCACGATTTGTTTAATTCCACCCGCCTCCACCCCGTCCGTTCTCTCGTCAGGGCCGTTTCCGTGGACTCTCCGCGAATCTTGGCGGAATTAAGAAAAGCGCGTATTAACGCGCGCTCTTGCGCGGCCGGCGAAGATCGATCACGACGGAATTATCGATGTCACGGAAGAACGTGGCGTTATATCGCGTCGAAAATTACTTCAATTACGCCGCGGAGCGGAGTGCGCGAAAAAGGACCGGGTCGATCGATCGCTCTTTTTACATCGCACATTGTCGTGTCGCAAATGTTCTTCGCACATTGCCCATAATGTTGACAATATTATCGCGATTGTCTTGCATTACGTAACAATCTGATGAAATATGTACGTGTGTATGTGTACACATATGGAGCGATGTATAATATTGATACAGTGTTAATATCTCGGGAGAGCGAAACTCGAAATTTCAAAGTTACACGAGAACTTTCTCCATCACCACCGGCGTGTGACGTCGTCTTGGGCGACGGGGCCCGCGGGGGGAAGTAGGATAGAGAGAGGAAAGGAGATTTTAATTTCGCAGTTCGTCACAAAGTTATTTAAAGCGGAACGTTAAAAAGTCGGTTAGACGGGGGAAATTTCGTCCGACGAGATTTCCGCCGAGGTAAGATAAACCCCTGTCGAGACGGCCTCTCTGTCGTGAGGAATATGTGGGTGACGTGGACGACGAGAAATCCCATCATCGCGTCAACCCGTTCGCAGTCGAATACGAAGAGTCGAATACCTAGAGTTACTCCCCTCCCTCTCCCCTCCTCACCGCTGTCCATGTCCGCTCGACACGGTCTACCAACGTCTACTATTCCCAAGTGGACGCCGATAAACGATACCCAAGTCACACGTGTGTCCGTACGATGACACGGCGTATCCTCGCCGACTTCCGGGGTAAAGTCATCGATCTCGTATCGCACGGGCGCGCCATCGGCGGAGGGTGAATCTCGGGCGATTTCTCGACGGGACGAGTTAATTAAGAAACGATCTCCGTCGACACGAGCGACGATCTTGTCTTTCAGCAGCTCCTTGGTGGTCGGTAATAATCTCGACCGCACCGTACCGCAACCTTTTGCGAAACTTTGTAATTTTCTCATTACCGAAAGTAACGTCAAAATATTCTCGAGCTGAATTTCGGACGCTCGAGGCTTTGTCACGGTAGTCACGAGGACTTTCCGAGGAGTCTCCGAGGAGGATCTTGAAGCCGACCTCATGAAGAAACACTCGACGCTATTATCTAAATTTCTCTCACGCTCTAAATAACCAAAGGTCCCGAATCGCTGGAAACAATAGTGAAATTATTGTCACTCGCGGGCTCACAAGAAGGTAATAAATGTCTCATTCGAATTTAGAGCGGATTCTTAATTCGTACGCACACTGACTAATTTTCAATGACGTTGGAATGCATCGGAGATTCACACACATACACACACACACACACACACACACACATCTTCAATTTCAAGTGAAAACGACGAACAAACGAATCAATCACAATTTCAAATTCAACTAAAAATATAAGTTTGACATAATTCAGGTTGTACGATCGTCTAATTTCTCCCAGAGCGGCGTATTTTCTGACAAGGTCTCGATTGGATTTGAACTTCACCCGTCTAGATGTGCAGTATGCCGTATGAATCACCGTCCACAACGTGCGACTCTGGTCGGCTCGCGCAAGGACGAGAAATTTAAATGGGTCACGCGTTTCGTTTCGCCCTCGTGACGCCCCGGCTCGCCCGCGCCGCGCCGTGAAATTCAGCCCGGCCAAGTCCAGCGCAACAATGCTGCGCGGCCGCAAAAGTGGATGAGCGAGCGAATTAAGTCGGCGCGGCGGCGCGGCGCGGCGCGACGCTCGGGCAAATGGACGAACAGAACTTCATAATGAGACAATCAGATTTGGCCGGCGAGTTTATCCGCGCAGCTCGAAACGCGAACGAGGCGAAGAGGGGCGAGGGGAGCGAGGGAACCACCTGTGATTCGCGCAAAGCGATTCCGAGCAAGCGACACAAATGCGAGCTTGCGTTAAAACGTCGGTAGAATTAGCTCATCCTTATCATTTTCAATTGCAGTCACGCGCGCCTATCCGTTCATTTTGGTCGTCTCATTAAAGCCGGCGCCGTGTAATCGCGGAGGAGAGGACGAGCGCGCGCGCGGTCACGCAATTCTCGAAATTAACGGCACCCCACGGTACGCGAAAAGTTTGGACGTTGCGGCGCGATTCGCGTCCGAAAATTTCCGCGGCGGTTGCGCGTCCCGACCGCGGAACTTCCTTTCCGTTTCTGGCAGAACGCCAGTCGTCCGTTCGTCGTTCCCGCTATTGCTCCCATACTCCTCTCCTCTCCTCTCCTCCTCCTCCTCCTCCTCCTCCTCCTCCTTCTTCTCCTCCTTCTCCTTTCCTCCGACCCTTCTGTCGTCTTCGATGCTGAGAGCAGTTCTGCTCTTCTTATCAGCGCTGCTCCTTCGATTAATCGACCGCGGGACGCCGAGGAAGAGCCGAGAGAAAGGGAACAGGTCTTCAATCAAGCTCGGGTGGAAGGAAAATTGGAGAGAGCGGCCGAGTGCTCGAGGAGCGAGAGCGAAGCTGAGATTAAAGAGAGAGAGAGAGAGAGAGTCGAAGATGATAGCCTGTTAACGGCAAACAAAGACGCGGTTGCGTAGGAGATCGCGCGTCGAGCTTATTTGTCACCATCCGCGCAAGTCGTTTCTGTCTGAAAATTGTTCCGTCGTGAGATCGATCAAATGGGAGACACACAATTCTCGAATGTAACGATTCAGGGCGAATTTTATGAGAAACACGCGCGAGATAGTATACGATATAGGATATATTGGATAATAATAAGAACATATTTTAGCGGTAAATGTACGCCAGAGTTCTAACTCGGAAGACAAGGGTCCTCCGTCTGCGTTACGATGTCACGAGGGACGGAAGGAGATTATGCGGCGGCGGCCCTGACATTCACAGGGATTTCCGCAGATTTTCAGCTGCCGATTCACTTGCCATCCCCGTCTCCCGCGACGACGTAACGTACATCCCGCTTATCTCCGCCGAGTTAAAAGCGACGTGTATATATTCTCGCTTTCTATACATGTTACTCTCGTATGACAGTCTCGCTAACCTTTTACCGTCGGCTACATTTCGGGGGACTTCCCCCTCCTCCCCGGTCTCCCAAATCCCTGCATCAGATTGTTGATCTGTCTCGAGTTTCATTCAGTTTGTCTCGTTTGCAGTTTGCGCAAACACTCTGACGCTCGATTCTTTCTGTCCGATTTTTTCACTGCAGCCACTCGCAGAGAGAGAGAGAGAGAGAGAGAGAGATCGAGAGTTCACACCGTCTCTGCCGGATTCCCGGTGAAGAGAAAGATGAAAAAAAACGGATCTGTTTGCATCCCTCCGTTATACAAGCGAGACTCGCGTGTACCACGTCCTCTTCCCTCCGTCGATCGCCGTTCACCGACGTTCACCGGCGTAGAGACGCTACTTCGACAACGACAGGGGTGTACACGCACACGCACACGTACGATGTAGTCAAGATCAATGAGAGCCCGAAAGCACGGTTCTCGGCACGGTCTCTTGCCACCGAGGAGCTCGACAATCTTCCCTGATCCCCCGGACCGGCATAAATCTCGCGTACTTTGAGAGTCGCTGTCGTAAGTTTTGCGGCGACGGCATCGTCGCCGTCACCACGTGGCATAGGCCGTGTATAGGAATTCACGAACATTGTTGCAAATTCGGCGAATACGTGTAACTTACGGCACTCCCGCATCACAGCTTTCCCGCCCTGCCCCGCCCCTTCCTTCTTACCCGCACGAGCCCCTCGTCCTGATAAACTCGTAACTTTGACGACCGTGCGCATGCAGCAGCAAGTCGGCCACGCGCCGCAACGTTGCGCGGAAGAGGCTCGCGCAAACTTCCACTCAAAGTGGAAGACAAACGGGAAGACTTACCTTCCGCGCGGGGGCAATTAACGCGCTTCGAGAGCCGAATCCATACCGTCGCGTCTATCACGTGAATCTCCCCTCCCTCCTCCTCCGCGACACTCCGCGGCGGTTGTGACGGAGCGTTGCGTCAATTTCCGTGGAAAAATCTCATCCTCCTCCTCCGCCTCTGGGAACGCAACCTGCCCCGCCGAAAACCTAATCATCTCGGATGCTGAAATAGGGTGAAGCATCATCCAACGGTGAGAGCCGGCCTACACCTATTCACGCCGATTCACTCACTCTCAATTTCTGCCACTTCTACAGACTGGCGGAGATGCCTTAGGGCCAAAACACGTTCGCGTTTGAGTTCCCGGATATGTGCGACGGGGACACAACATGTCGCCGTGATTAGGCATTTTCACGATGCTCATAGCGATGCCGGCGCGTGTCGATTTGCGAGATTTCACTATCGTTATAAAATAAATAGATTAAATCCCGAATATATTCGTCTTCCCGGCGTCCTTCCCGCCGCCGTATAGAATATATTCCGTGCATCATCCGCACTACTCTGCGCGTAACCCGATTTCATAGAAATCAAGTTGCTATACTAGAGAAATGGTCGTAGTTACCATGCGGTAAGGACGTTATCTAAATTGTTGCAGCGAGAGCGAGTCAATTATGTTCCCATTTATTTTTAAACTTGACTCGGCAAGTCGGCGAAGCCAAGAGTCTCTACGTTTTACGTTCGTTCGCTCGCTCGTTTGTCCAAATGAGTGCGGCATATTGATTACCACTCTATTAGCGTGTCTTTCGCGCAAGGAGTGTATACGATGGCGTGCGCCTTGCTGTCGGGTACTCAAAGCCCAAAGAGAAAAAGAGAGAGAGAGAGAGAGAGAGAGAGAGAGAGAGAGAGAGAGAGAGAGACAGAGTGAGCGCATGAGAGAATGAGAGATAGGGAACTATTTGAAATTAGTCCTCACGTTATTCCGCAATAATATATTGTAACCCAATTTTCTCCATCTGCATCTCGTCATTGTTGTATCTCGGAAACTACGAGGCGTCGCGTGCATGTCGGCGCGGCGACCTGATTACCCGTGCCGAGACTATTGTCTCTCGGCGAGTCTCGTTCGAATAATAATAGCTCGAATCAATTAAACAAATTAGCCGATCACAACGCGCCAAGACACAACCCACCGCCTGCCCACGCGATATAGCCAGAAAGTCAATAGGGGGATATTTGAGAGTCAATACAGGGCCGTCGTAAAACCAATACGCCGCGTGTTTCAAAGTCAACATACAGAGCATTAGAATGTCGCGGAAGTGAAAAGAAGAAAGAGAAAACAAGAAAGAAGCGAGAGAAAACTAGAGAGAAGAAGCGAACGCGACGCGGAGTGAGAGCAGTCTCGTTTTCAATTATATCATACGATCAAGCTGATATTTTTCTTTTATTTTTTCGTATTTCTCTTCTTTGCCTGAGAGGACGAGTGCACAAAGGCGGGCTCGCCATTCTCTCTCTCTCTCTCTCTCTCCCCCAATGCTTCTTTTCGAGGGAAATTTTTGCGAGACCACCCCACCACTCTCATGTAAAAAAACGTCCGAGTCTGTATCGACGCACCTTACTTCGGCACATCATGCGTATCTCTGCTCCGATGTAGACCATCTCAGCTCGTATGTTTTTTCTCCATCCGTCTCTCTGACTTTCGGCTCGCGAACGAGCGCGCGAATTCATCGATGACAGCTCCATCGATTGATCGCACGAGCGTCAGACCGCATCGCTGCTAGCTAGCGAGCGAGCGACGTAATATTCCAGCGGAATGTGTTTCGCGGTCTACGCCGAGAAGTTTCCCTGTCACAGCGGCAACTTAACATATTCTTGATGTTCTCCGCCTCCTCGACTACCGTTCATCTATACATACGCACGTTCGATGTCACGCGATATTAAAGTATGCTCCTTTGGCGATACGCCAAATCGATGTACAGAGACTACGGTTCCTCCCTCCCTCTCTCTCTCTCTCTCTCTCTCTCTCATACGCGCGCGCGCGCGCGCACACACACACACACATACACACATTCCCCCCTCTCTCTATTTCTGGCTGTCTGTATGTTTCTGTCAGAAACCGATTTATTCCGATGAATCAAGAACATTGTTCGAGTAACATAAAGTCTTCCCAACCACTCGGCAATCCGCTCCGACCCACCAAATGGCAATTCTCCGCTCCACCTTAGAGCTATGATAAATATCTGTCGATATTACGCCACGAGAGTACCAAATCGACATACACCAATCCGATATCTTCGACGAAACGCAGACAGCACGAAGCGTCTGCTTTTTATTGCGACGAAAGTTATTTCGTTCGGCGAGCGGAGGGGAGCGGAGTGCGGAGGATCGAAGTCGTAGGCGACGAAATCATTCGTCTAAGTGATATCACGTATTTTCAATGTGGCAAACAAACGATAGCTGTCTGTTTTTCTTTTTTTTTGTTCGCGTTGTCGCATGTACGAGAGGTAAGAAAGAAAGAAGAAAGCAAGACAGGGAGAGAGGGAGGGAGAAGAGGAGAGTATTTCAGAATATCCAGCGAAAAAAATAATCGGGAGAAGAAATGTGCGCAGTGTAAAATTTTGAGCGGCGCTCCTCGGACGATTTTTCTCGCCAAAGTGCAGTCACGAATCGCACAGCTGCTTAAGAATGCGTGAGCGAGAAGGGATGTTTTTGAATTTCAAATTATCTCCTGTCAAGCCCGACGGCATCCAGACTCCAGTCGAGGCGCGCGATTAAGAAAACAATATTGTGGTTCCCCGTGACGTGGAATACGGACCATTCCCTTGTTCTCTCTGTCATTTCAACACTGTTGTCTCTCTCTCTTTCTTTCTCTCTCTCTCTCTCTCTCTCTCTCTCTCTCTCTCTCTCTCTCTCTCTCTCTCTTCATTGTTCTGCTCGGCCGGAATTTCTCGGCAGGCAATTAGCATTAAACGTTCACGGAAAAGTGTCCCTTCGTGGGCGGAACTTGGCATAACCGTGTCACGGACGAGCGACCCGATAAAAGTTCCCGGCCGAGGAGAGACAGTCGGGCTGGCAAGCATCGTCGGGGATAGTTGACAAGCTCAGCGTCTACCAGAACTTGCTAAACGCGTAGTGAATGCTCCAAGTCCGTTTTTGGGACGAGCACGGAAACGGTCAAGTGACATGCCACTTTCCGACGTACCAAGAGACGTAACAATGAATGGTGCTGCACGATGCTGCATCATAGAAGGTGCTTCAAACATCGCTAATAACACCGTGCACGCTCTTTTCTTACTATTATCCGCGAGAACCGCGGAAGCTCGTAATAATTTTCAGGTCAAAAGCGCCGGAAGCGCGCAGCTGTAACTTCATTTTATAAAATAATTAAAATAATCATAATGATAGCAGTAGCATAATAACAATAGTAATAATAATAATAATAATAATAATAATCTTATCGTGCACACTAAGCGAAAGTAGTGTCATGCTTGTACAAGATTAATTGCAATTTCAGACCCACACAAAACACGCGCGTTATTAGTAGCCGCATTCTGTGCAATACGCGTTACCGCGTCGAACCGCCGCGCCATGGCTATTATTTACGAAACCAAGCTCAAACAGACCTCTCCACCGATCCAAGTATCCAAGATGTCTTTCGTAATTTACACTTTCAGTCCTCGGAAAGGAGGGGCAGGGGGCGGAGAAAGAGAGAGAGAGAGAGAGAGAGAATCTGGAAAAGCATTGATTTTTCCCAGAAGGTCTCTGTAATACCATGCGATCATGACACAGCTACCCCTTTTTACCCCTTGCCCACATCCTACACACATGCGGGTGCTTTCGCATAGTGCTCTGTGCATTCTATTTCCCTTCCCGAAGTGAAGACACGAGCGCGTGTGTGAACACATGCGCTGCCCACGTAACTCCCTTCCAACATATCTGCGCTTTTGCGCACATATTCACATCCCCACATGTGGGTGTGTGTACGTGCACATGGACGCTTGCGCGCACGTGTACCGAGTATGTTTATAGGTACGTGCACACGAGAACGAATGTATATGGGGTAGAAAGCTGGGGCACGGTGGTAACGTCCCGGATCGATATCCAGACACGCCATCACCACCCTCGACTCTCCTGCTCCCATCCTGCCGCTGCCGCTACCGCCGCCATCGGGAAGCTCGCGTCTGTTTATTTTTCCCTTCTGCCGTTTACCGCGCCGTCAGGAGGGTTAATGGACCCTCCGGGATGTCTTCGGCGATGCGAACGAACTCGCTGCTCGCGAAAGCTCAGATTTTACCTTCCACCACCTCCGATACCGCCACGCAGCGAGACGGCCCTTGCTCCCTCCTTTATGCCTCGCGAGCGCGGCAAAGGGAGGTGAGGGAGAACGTGTTTGGCGAAATGAATATCTGCGTTTGACGGTACAAAGCCTGAAGATGTGAGGAACGAAGTCATTGCCAAAGTGACGATTAACGTCGGTCGCGAGCGTGAGGAATTCGACAAGAGACGTGTGTGATTAACCGCACGAGAGAGAGGAAGAGACAGAGGAAGAGAGAGAGAGAGAGAAAGAGAGAGAGAGAGAGAGAGAGAGAAGGACCATCTTGTGTTTCGCAAAGAACATACGGGCCCTGTTATCTTCTCCTTCCATACTCTACATTGCTAAATCGCATTATTCAGCCCCGAGCATAAAGCTGCTCTGCTTCCCTCTCTCTCTCTCTCTCTCTCTCTCTCTCTCTCTCTCTCTCTCTCTCTCTCTCTCTCTCTCTCTCTCTCTCTCCTCCCTCCCTCCCTCGCTCTAACGCGCCGTATCGCTAATTTCCGGGAAAGTGAAACACGCGGAAGGCGCATAATGGATCTGATAATAATAAAAATAGAGTAAAGGCTAAAACACGTGAGCAGTGACGTGGCGTGAAAGATGGCCGCGAAGATAACGCTGATGGGAGTAAAATCGCGATGGAACGTAATAATAGTGAATAATAACTCGCGACGTCGTCGCGGGCGAAAAGGAAATGGAAGGGGAGGATGGGTGGGTAGAGTGAAATCGGCGTTTTGGAAAAAGCAGTGAATACTTATCAATAACAGTAACGTGCGTGCGCGCGTACGCGTGTACGAACGCAAACATGAGCGGAAACGCGAGTACGAGCACGAGCTAGCGCGATATACAATGTGACGTCAACGACAACCTGCGTCGTCGAGTTTCGACTTCGGGGACGGGAAATATAAAATGCAGATCTCCGACGAGAGGGTTCTGCTCACTAAAACTACGCGAGCCGCGTTCGCGAAGCAAATCATCGGAGCAGAGCGAAGCGAGTGAGTGAGCTAGGCGAAGGTCCTAGACCCAAAGGATAGTTTCCTCTGCGCCTTGGGCTGGAGCAATGAGAGTTTCACGCAAATTCAATCTTCCCTGTTGGAAATATAGAGTGCGCGGCTGGCTGCGCTCTCGCGTTCGCAAGCGGGACTTCGCGATTCGAGCGATCAAGTATTCATTTCCAATTACGTTCTCGAAACAAGGCGTTGCAAATGTGTATCCACGTCAGTTGGAGGGGCAGCTAAGGCGCGATAAACGCGCGCATATACAGGTTGCGTGAAAAGTTCGCGGAGCGGCATTTATAAGTAAACGATAGAATTATAAATTGTAGTCGGTTATATAGAATCACTCTTCACGTGAACCTATAGGTTAGGTGTCATTTCCATCTGTCAATTCTTTCTGTGTTTACAAGCCAATTGAAGTTGACGTGTCAGTATATTTGTTTGCAATGGAAAATTTGAAACAGCGTGCAGTGATTGAGTTCTTTGTTAGACAAAGGTTTAAAGGCAATGGAAATTCATTCCGAGATGGTAAATGTGTTAGGGGAATCTGCTCCTTCAAAATCAATGGTTTGTAAATGGGCACTTGAGTTTCAACGTGGTCGTACAAGCATTGAAGATGATCCACGCAGTGGACGTCCAGAAAGCGCATCAACACCAGAAATCATTGAGCAAATACATGTTATTGTTTCTGAAGATCCAAGTGTGACTACGCGTGAAATTGCTCATACCATAGGCATTTCCGATGAACGGGTACGGCATATTTTGCATAAAGAATTACAAATGAAAAAGGTGTTTGGAAAAGTGGTGCTGTTAACGATTCAACAAAAACTCGCTCGAAAGCAAATTTCTCAGCGTCATTTGGATCGTTTTAAGAAGAATAAAACCGATTTTGTGCGTTGTTTTATAACTATGGATGAAACTTGGATCTATCACCATGATCCTAAATTGAAACAGGAACGTTTACAGTGGACTGAAGCTGGATGTTCAGCTACAAAGCAAACAAAGCATGAGAGATCGGCAAGAAAGGTTTTGGCATCAGTTTTTTGGGATGCTAAAGAGATTTTGTTAATTGACTACCTGGAAAAAGGTAAAACGATTAACTCTGAATATTATTGTAACCTTTTGGATCAATTGGACGCAAAAATTCGTGAGAAAAGACCGGGTTTGCAGCACAACCAAATCATTTTTCACCAAGACAACGCACCTGCTCACAAAAGTGTTTTGTCAATGTCTAAATTCAATGAACTGAAGTACAAATTGCTTGATCATCCACCGTGTTCGTCAGATTTGGCACCCAGCGACTGCTATCTGTTCCGAAACCTGAAACAATTCCTCCGTGGAAAGCATTTTTTGTCGAATGAAGAAGCTGTAGCAGCCGTAGAGGCATACCTTTCGCAGACCTTCCAGAAACACACTTCCGCGATGGAATAAAATTATTGGAGAGCCATTGGGCCAAGTGTATTGAAATTAATGGAGACTATATTGAAGAATAAAATCATTTTTAGAATTAGGTATTCTTTATTTCAGTTTCGTTCCGCGAACTTTTCACGCAACCTGTACGCATATACGCGTACACGTATTTCCATACGCGCGGCGTGCACAAACGTAAACGCCAGTATGTTCGCGCATCGCGCAATCGATATGCCGGATTGCGAATCGACGAATAAAACTTCAATCGTGCGACTCCGCCGCGATTGTTATAGCGTCCGTATCGAACGTGAGCGAACGGATGAGAGCGTGTGAGAGCACGGCGCGGCGTGGAGAGGAGAGGAGAGGAGAGGAGAGGAGATGCCACCATTGCCGCCGCTTCGGGAAGAATTGATCACGAATTTATTAGCGAGTCGCGGAAAATGCTGTGTGTAATCGTTCACTATCGTGGTCAATTAAAAGCCGGGATTAAACTACCGACGGCGACGTATGTATATAAATTTGCGTCCCCGCGGTTGAATTCTGTTGGCGAACAACGCGCTAACGTGCGTCGCCTGCCGAATATTTCACCCAAACAAAGTGAGCTTCTCGTTAAACACGACGTTATGCGCACTCGTCCGATGTACGGTGTTCTTTGGCTAGCTGGCTTATTATATATCGCTGCGTATATATCCAACGAGATTCATCTCTGTCTGTTTCCTGATTGTCTCTTTCTCTGAGTTTCCGTATGTTTATTATTTTTAAATAATACGCTTTAACGTTTATAGCGTTGCTGCAACCTTCATATGACAGCCTGCGAATTTCGATAGCGACCGTGCGTGACGGACATCTCATTATGCACTTCAACTAATTAGGTTACCAGGATTCACCAAGGGAAATAGTGAAGATCTACCGGGTGAATCGAGGTGTACATTGTTATTACCTGCTTACAGTCATAACAGAGTATTTTGACGTTGATGTTGATACGACTAACGAATCCGTTACATCTTGAATGAAGAGAACCAAGCGAGAAGGGAGGGTGAGAGAGGGGGGGGGAGAGAGAGAGAGAGAGAGAGAGAGAGAGAGAGAGAGAGAGAGAGGATGGAGGCAATCGGATGTTAAAGTCCATCATTTGTTCACCAAAATATGGAATATTTATGACATTCGAGAAAATCGGAGGGTCGTTTTATCGAGCATTTGTAACAGCCAATAGACACACTTGGAGAATATATCTATCCTATTAATATTTTTCTTTATGTCTATTTTAATCCTCAAGAGACAGATTCATACTTTCGTGATTTATTTCTGAATTTGACTCGAATCAAATTAGCACTTTAACGTTTCATTGGCTGCGATTTCTAGATCACTTCGAGTGAAATAAATCATTTATCGCGCGAGATGAGATATTCGCGAAAGGGAGCAATTTCAGTGTCGCTGATTTCGGAAATATATTCGCAGCGCGTATAAATTCGTCCAGACAGATCGACGGTAATTTGGAAGCGAGCGAAAATAATTACGTCGCTGCCGTCGGTTGCAAAATTCATGCGTTCGCATTATGCGGACCGGGATAAAACAACTCGGGAGAAACACATCCACCGCTGCGCCGCACATGCCGTGTACGCACCCTCGCATATTAAATTCCTACAAAAACCGCGGTATCGTTAACAACGCCTGGCTCTTTATCCGAATTAACGAACGCTTATCCGCGCCGCGTACGAAAAAAGATATGTACGTCCGCGCGGTCGGTCGGCGCTCTGGTTCTTTCAATTAGCTCAAATAAGCTTAGCATCTGATTTCCAATGCGTACGTTATCGTGAGAGAGAGAGAGAGAGAGAGAGAGAGGGAGAGAGAGAGAGAGGGAGAGAGAGAGAGAGAGAGAGAAAGAAAGAGAGAGCAGAAAAAGAAAAAGAAAGCCGGTTTCGTGTAATCAGAATTGGTACGAACAAATGCCAATTTGCGTCGAGAAATTTTGATTAAGGGGCGACCAGAGGGGGGGGGGCGACAGGCCTCGTTAACGATAGAACGGGCAACAATTGTCCTTCTCTTTGGAGAGAGTTGTTGAAGCTCCCACAGACAGATGTACCAACGTAGCGAGAGAATCATTTCTTCGACGGCTAAAAATTTAGCCGACGACGACTCGCGGAGATAATTCTAAAGAGGAACGAAATGCCGAGGTGAGGCGCGTCGCGACTCTGTTAAACATCGCGGTTAACTAGCTCGCAACATTTAAGGGTCCATCAGTATGCGCCTTGGTAAATACCAACGTGGTGGATAAAGGAGCAGAGAGAAATTACGGGATCGACGGGAAAGGCTGAAGGATAAATCACTAGATGCCGACAAACTTCTTGAACGATAACGTCAGCTTTTTCATCCGGCGCGTTCGCGCTCGCTTTCGCGAATCGCGTGCTTTATGCCGCGCGCGTACGCGCGTACGTGTACGCGCGGCAGCGAGAAGTCGGCGATAGTCGACTCGGGGGGGGGGGGGCAAAACACATCGGCGGGGCTGAGGTTCAAGGGAACGCACAAAGCCGCTTCTGTTGAGAGGGAATATAGAGGTGTTCTTTGTGCTTTCAGACATCAGCCCGAGCGCGCGGCATTATGCATCGCGCATCGTCGGAGTAGCAGAGAACAGCTGGAGAGAGAGAGAGAGAGAGAGAGAGGGGGGAGGGAGGGAAAAGGGGGGAGCAGAGAAAGCTGGTGTACGCCTCGGGCCCTAGCTTAGGGCGTCTTGCGTCTCTCTTTTTGCTTCTCGAGAACGGTCCGAAATTTGCTGTTGGTGGATCGTCACGCGTGTGGAGTGATATCTCCGAAATTCGGCCAGAGAGAAAGATTTACGAGCGGCAGCAGCAGCGTGGTGGCTTTTCTCCTCTTCGTATCGCGTCTAGCATCGCACATTGAAGCACCGTACTTCAATCACACCCGGTCCGATCCTTCCGGCGGTATTTCCGCGAAAATCGCCGTGTATTACGGTCCGAGGTGACGTTAATATTGGGATTCCCGTGATCCGTGCACTTGCTGCATTGTAAAACGACGACTTGGACACGATGGAGTAAGCTGTTCATCGGATTCTCTCACGAGTGAAACTGAGGCTTGCGCACTAACCGCGATTATGATATATATTCACATACGATGATAATATTTATCTTTAATTTAACGATTTAACCGATATAGAGGCCGAAGCGACAGCAATATAAGATATCTGACATCAGATCCGTTGTCCGTTGCAACGGAGGATTAGGAAGAGAGGATTAGAAGAGAGAAACAAGTATTTCTTTATGATATCCTCTTATCTGCCTAATAAGAGAATAACAGGGCCAATATTTACACCGCGTGCTATCACTTCGACTCCCGTCGGATTTACAGATTACAGCGCATGTTTCTCGGCTGTAGTCAACTGTGTCTCAACTGCGACAACTCGACGCGCTCCTTATTTCGTTGTGTCTCGCAGCGATTGTTTCGTGTGACGCGCGTGACGCGCACGCGGCGTGAAGACGCGCGAAATGCGATGCGCGACTCTCGACACGCTACGTACTGTGTTTCGCACTGTACCGAATAATTAATTTCGGTTACCGTTGTCTCGGAGGGTGCAAAACAGCAGGGTGAAACTCGCAGTCGGATAAGTGTTTTGAGCACCGAGAGAGAAAAGTGTTTGGTGTTAGTAACTCTAATTGCACACAGTGAAATAATTTCGATGGTAAGAAAAAGGCTTTCCTTCTACTTTCGCTACTATAGTTTACAATATTTAATCAATAATTCTATATCCTTTTAGCGAGCGCTACTATTATAGTAATCGATATTATTATAGTATTCGATAGTTGGAATAACAAGAGAGTGTGATCGTCGTTGATGGTGATTTTCGTAATATCAACCAGCGAGATCTTCTCAGCGAGAGACGGTCGTCGTCGTATCTTTGCCGAAAGTATGACGCATCTCACGCATTGGGATGGCCTTCTCCAATTCAAGTCTATTATCTCGAGTCGCAGTTCTCACACGTTTAAATCATGCAGTCGCGTGTGCGAGGTCAGGTCTCGCAAGCCCTTCCCTTCTTTCGCGTCTACCCTTCGCCACATTGCGCAGCCGTTGAATTAAAAGCTACCTCGCTAATAATAATCTGTGGTCTTTGATTTCATTTCACGATGTAAGCAGGCGATTATGTCACGTATTTACGAGCCGCTCGAAACACACCCGACATTCGCCGCAACGAACGTTCATGATAATAAGTGGAAATTGCAACCATCGCGTGGCTAATTATCGATACGTTGCGCCGAGCGCGAGTACAAAAAGACAGAGAAGCGACTCGAAAAATTAACAAAAAATGTAACAGGGAGGTAAATAAAAACAAACAAAAATAATAAAAGTCAACGCGAACTGCGCGATAAAAAGAGTTCCACCGCTTCCTATATCTCGTTAGGATTATTACGACAACGTTTCCAGCTCGAGCAAATATTTGACGCGAATGTTCCATCCCCCCCTCTCTCTCTCTCTCTCTCTCTCTCTCTCTCTCTCTCATTCACGCGCACTCGAGCACATAGCGACGCGCAGTTTGAAAAATTGCCAATAGCATCGCGGAACGAACAGACGAGAGAGAGAGAGAGAGAGAGAGAGAGAGAGAGAGAGAGAAAGAGGAGAGATGAGGGTGGAGAAAGGAGAAAACTGTGTATGTGTGTGTGTGTGGATGTGTGCCAGTATATATACCTGTGTGAAAACCCGCGACTTATTTCATCGATATGTTCCGAGCAGGAAATTGAAGCAATTCATGAGCGTTCAGCTAATCTCGCGCGGCTCTTCCGTAAAACTTAAAGGGCCTTCGGCCTGTCCCCCGCACACCGTGCGAACCAGTTAACACGAGCGCGTTAGGGGAAAGGGGAGCTACTTTGTTTTAAGGATCTATTACAGGGGTCTAGCTTACACACGCCATTACACACTATATCTTACAACTACGGCTCTCCCGCGCAGGCCAAGCAGACGGTACTTGCTCACGCTTGCCCTAAATAGTTCGTACTGCTGAAAAAGAAAGAAAAAAGGAGAAGAACGAGAAAAGAGACAGAAGAAGGGTAAAACACATCGGAAGAGAAACGTTCGCATAAAGAGAATCTATTTTAGTTCGGCTTATCCTCCCACTCCATCGCCCCTTCCTTTTTTCCCCTTTTCTCTTTCTTATAATAGATTGCGGTTAACTCACAAACGAGGGGAGAGCGAATGATTTTCTCATTGCGAGAGAAAGCGATTTCCGCGGTCAGAGTCTCTTTTTCTCTCTCATCTTAAAAAGACAACAGACAAGACAACAAGACGTTGTTTCTCGACTATATTCACATTCTTCGTCGTTTTCGCGCGGAGATAACTATTGGGTTGGCAACTAAGTGATTGCGGATTTTAAATAAGAATGAAAATTCAAAATTTTAAATTTGCTTTTTTAAATTTTTTTCAATGCATGTATGCGATACATTGAGCTTCTCTGCAATATCACGTGTTGTGCTATGACGATCTGAATCGATAATGGCCTTGATATGGGTCTCATCGACTTCAACTGGACGGCCAGATCGTTGAGCATTTTTCAATGAAAAATCACCAGAACGAAATCTGGCAAGCCAATTTTGACACTGCCTTTCTTTCAAGGCTTCATTCCCATATACGGCACATAACTTCTTGTGTGCTTGCGATGCGTTCTTGCCTTTTCGGAAATAATACAATAAAATATGTCTGAAGTGCACGTCTTGCTCTTCCATTTTTAAATTGGGATAAAAACAAAACTAAAGAACTAATCGATATAATTTTTGTACTAAATGAAAGGTAGAAGTCCAAACAATAAGAAAAAAATATAGGTTAGGTACTTTGAACACGTTAACGAAACAAAAGAAAGTGTAAGATCCATCTGTCGACAAAATCCGCAATCACTTAGTTGCCAACCCAATACAACATAGTCCAGCATAACACATATTCGTCGTCGCGTCGGCGCGATGACAAGTTGTTCATAATCGCAAAAGCAGACCGTATCAAGACAGGAGGCAATTACGTGTAAGTCCACGAAATCGCGGTAAACGACAGCAATGAAATATAATTCGTTCGTGGTGTGCCTCCTCCTACTATACTCGACCCGCTTCCTCCAGTTTCTCCCCTTTCCTGCCATTCGTTCATCCTCTTATCGAGGACCTTACCAATAAGAGGTACTCGTGTTTTTCGTTATTACTTACAATTTATCAAGCGAGAGAGCGTAACGTACCGAGTACATTACCAGGATTCAATATCAAGTGAAGTCTCATTAACTCGCAAAGTTTACGTTTGACAGCTAATTACCGTCGGTATTCTGCTGCAGTTCGATTATCGCTACCCCCATTCGCCCCGTGCCGCGCCATGCCCCGAGTAGACGACGAGAGCACTCGCCGTTGCTGTTATCAAAGTCCCGCGGAGGATTGCTCGTCAAGTATCAGCGGACGATAAATTTCCCGGACGCGAGAGAAGACTTTTGTCTCTGTGGCGGCCGGCATGCACAACTTCGCGACAAGGTCTCGAGATTTTGATTTTTAGATTTTTCTCTTTCTAACGGTTCCTCCTCCTCCTCCTCTCTCTCTCTCTCCCCCTCCCCCCTCTAATGAAGACCCATAATCGTTGAATTGCGCTTTCATCGGCCGGCGACACGATGACAGCCAAGGAAACGTCGGCAATAAAGCCAGTCGTATAGTGGCGGACGATAAAAGCTCGTCGAAATGTCTCACGACGTGTCTACGGGCAATTCAATTCGCGGAATGCCGTCGGAGATTTACGTCACTCGACGAGGTAACGAGAGTGAGTGTAAAAAGCGCGCGAAGCTGCTCGCGCGAGCACTCGCGGCGGGATAAGGGCTGGGGCTGTTAATCGCGCGTTAAAGAAACTCGTAAAGGCGGTTCAACGACCTCGAGCAAAAAAGCCCTGGAAAGAGGGAGAACATATTTGGCGAGACGATACTCCGTATCGGCCGTATCGGACCGAATTGAGACGTGACTGATATTCGTAATGGCCATTCCCTCCTGAAGAGGAGAGACACACTCATGTTTGAAAATTTGCGCACACGCGATATCTACCTGTCGACCCTGTCGTCGCTCATCTCGAGAATAGTCCTGCCGAAGGTCACCACGAGTATGCTTCCATTTATGTTTCAGGAAGCTCTAGTTATTCCACAATTTCACTTGTGGACGGTCTGCGAGAATCTGGGCTGGAAGTATCCGTCTGTAAATTCGCGCGATTGAATTCTACTCGTGAGAGAAAAGTCTTGGCCTGTTCTGCCGCATCGCACGACACAAGTGCAACTCTTGTGCTGCAAACATACTCTTGTGTGTTGCGAACGATGCAGGCATCGTCTCTCTCTCTCTCTCTCTCTGTACGGAGATATCCGCATACACGAAAAACTACGACTCGAAAGTAGGCGTGGCTGATTGCGCGGTTCATTGAATCTTTATGCTCGATATACTCGGCTACTTCGCAGTCGTTAACGTCGCGCAACGGAGCGCGAAAGCGAGAAATCATCACAAGCGGGCGCATCCGCTCTTATCGTATATCGCGGTCTGCGAGCCGCGAATATTAAAGAATCGGATGGTTACTCGCGTTAGTCGCACTGATGCATGCTCGCCGCCCTGTTACCACGGTAACCTCCCGGCCGTCGGGAAATTAAGGAAAACGATAAGCCGATTAGGCGGCAGAACTGCTAAAACCGATCTCACCGTAATAACGTAAGTGCCGCGAGGGTGTGAAATCGTTCTTATCGCTCGCTCACCATCAGCGGACCCGTCGATCGCACGCGCGCGCGAACTCTTTCCAAATCGTCGGAGAAAATTTCATTTTCAACTCTCTTCAAGCCGTCCCCACCCGCGCCCACACCGATAGAAAAACATAGTTGAATTAACTATAATCTCACTATATTTTATAGTTCATTTTGGCGTCAACCATATTTTTATAGTTTGTGGAACCTGCAAAATATAGTAGAATAGCTACAAATATATAGTCAGTAATTGTCTTAAATAATTGTTTAGTTACTTTTACCACATATATGTTAATTTCTCATTCACAAATATAGTGAGATTTAATATTCATATAGTTACATCCGTCATCATTTAGCAAATATTCTGGTAACATTGACTATACATATAAAAGAGTTACTTTACCTATCATTTTATATTTGTATCCATACAATAATTTTAGTTTAACTTACTATAATTCTTGGTAAAAATATTATATGCTTGGTTGTACTATGCCTATATCGTAATTATTACCGATATTATTGTAATACTTACTATAAATATGATATTTCGGACTGTAATTTAGTTACTGTATCATTATAGTTCCAAATACTTTTCTCTCAGTGCACGCCGCGTGTTAATTATTACGACGAAATTATCTCGCGCGCCATTCATATCCGCGATGGCGAGCAAATTTTTATTTAAACAAAGTTACTTAGATTTTACACGTAAGTTAGTGGTAATATTACGTAGCTCACGAACCCCGTGGCAGAGTCAGCAACAATGTTAATATGTGTACGTAATGTTATTTTTCTACTGGGTGTCTTTAATTTCACAAGTGGTCAACGCGAGCCTGCTAACGCATTCGTTCTTAACGCAAAAGTATTCGTTAAAAAAATCGATGACGTCAGATGTAACGTGAAATTAACCGGATAGCCGGGCAAAACTCGAAGGATCCGAGGATCATAGCCGCCAAGCAAGCACCATCGTCGGTACGCGACTTGCGTGGGTGCGATATGACGACAAACAACCTTTCCGCGCTCATCGCGAACACAATATCGATTTCTCGGCGATCGCAGGACGGTCGGACGGGAGGCGAACAAGTTATCAACGACGCGTTACCGCGAATACCGTAAAACGCGAGGAGAGTTTTCGCGAGAACTACTAGGATTGAATTCGATCGACGAAGGAAGTCAGTCGAGACTTCTTGCAAAGGATATTCTTCCGGATGAAAAAGTTGCGTGTCATGGGACGCCTATGACGTTTCGTCCTCCCTTTACGCGAACGGAGAGACGGGGCCGCCATCGAAGCTCTAGTCGAGAGCGACAGTACTGAGTCGCCTATTATACGGATGGAGTAAGACTTTGGAGCAGTTTCGTACTGGAGGTGTGAGCGGAAGAGAGACGAACAATCCGAGAGTTACGTGAGAATCGCGCGTGATTTTCGAGTCCACAGCCTGCCACGCGTATTGATTACAATGATGATGACTAGAAAAAATGATGTGGTATCAAAGAGAGCGGGAAGAGAGATATCTGTCACTGTGATACGTATGTATGAATGTTGCTTCGCGACTAGTCCCGCGTTAAACCCTCGAGCGAAGAGAAAGAGAGAAACGCATTTGCATTGGTCGCATTGACATCGGGGTGAAAACGCGAAAGCTCCGAGCTCGAAAAACTGTAAGGCGCCCCGTAAGACGCTTGCGAAACTGTCGTATATCTAAGAAGGTCGTTGGGAAGGCTGACAACGTGTGTGCCATGTCGAAAGATGTTGCTTTCCAGAAGGTAGCGTAATTTGGGGCAATTCGTTTGAAAAGCGCATTTTTATTACTAATTACTGTCGGACTGTACGCACTCGAGCTGGGTAAACAGATGGAACAGCCTGAGAAACGCTGGGTGCGACAAACAACAAGATGTATCGGGAATTCAAGTTCGCGGGAGAAGAAGCAAACGATTCAAAGCGATCTCGCGAGTGGTTGTTCTCTCCTTCACGAGACAGAAAACTTTCGAGATTGAGTAAAGTCTGTTCAATCTGCACTTATTACGGAAGATCTTCTCCTACCCCTTCCAACCCTTTCTTTCTCCCTTATTTCTCTCACTTTATCTCTCTTTTCCTCACGGAGGTTACCAGATCAAATGCTTGTAAGGCCGCCAACAGCAAGGTGGAGCCAGAGTTTGTAATCACAGGACAGCAAAAAGAGAGCCAAGGAGGATGGGACGATAGTGGAGAAGAGAGAGAGAGAGAGAGAGAGAGAAAGGAAAGGATGAAGAGTAGGAAGAGCTGGAAGAAGCTATCGGAGTATGAGAGAGAGAACATAACGCGATACTTGACTTCGTCTAACCCTTCTTCGTTCGGTTCCGGTATTACGGCTGGTCGATAATCCATTGTAAGTCCACTTGCGTTCAACGGAATCTCCGAGAGTATGTACATAATTATTACGCGGAGGGCCGGCAGAGGTCTTCTACACTTCTACTCGTTATTAGATTTAAATATGGCCGACTTTTAAGGGCGACAAAAATTAAAAAGAGAGAGAGAGAGAGAGAGAAATCAAATGCGAGCACTAATACACGACATAATCTTCAGCAGCTTTTATACACAGCGGTGGAATCAACTCGAATTTTCAAACCGAGTTCTCAAGAAAACTGTTTTAAATTAAATCACCCTGGTTCACGTTTTTAGAAAAATTTTAATTCTTTTAATTCTTTAAAATTGGAAAAATAAAAAAAAAGAACTCAATAAGAAGGAACAGTATTAAACCAAAACAAAATAGAGTTACTCTTATAATTATAGAAAAAATTAATATTTATCTGAATTTTAATGTCTTGATATCATCCG
Source organism: Harpegnathos saltator (assembly GCF_003227715.2). Taxonomy (NCBI): domain Eukaryota; kingdom Metazoa; phylum Arthropoda; class Insecta; order Hymenoptera; family Formicidae; genus Harpegnathos; species Harpegnathos saltator. Next base: position 519,971 of record NW_020230336.1, on the reverse strand, counting down.
ATGAAACAGTAGATCCTTTTGAATTCTATGATGGGTTCAGCTGTAAGAGAAGTCTCTCAGATTCAGTTTGGACAATCTAGGAATCCAGGAATTAGGGATGAATAGAATCTTTCTATGTCTTGGTCAAGTTCTAGATTTGAATTAAGATCTGATATTAAGAAACGAATTAATAAATAGTCCTTCTGATGAATATATTCATTCTGAAAGGAACAACTTTCTCCTCTCCTATCGTAGGAGTTCGAATAAGAGGAATTTTCAATTATGTAATAAACAAAGTTTTCTCTCATCGTGAGATATTCGATATGTTAAAAGATAATTAAATATCTTTTCACCCTTCGTGAGAAGTTTTCGTAAATAAAATCGTTTTATCGCCTCTCCCATCGTGGAAGTATCGTTATGAAATTTTCAAAATGTTACCTTGTTTTGTAAAACTTCACACCTTTATCTCTAATTCTGATTCTAAATATATATATAATATTGTCCGAGCTCGGAGAAGGAATGAATTCCTGAAAACAAGAAAATTGACATTCGCCTAGCGTTGCCTCGAAACAGACTTGTTGTAGTTATATAAAAGATATTCATATCGTGTTCAAAAAATATGATTCTGCGATTCGATTAATTGTTGGATCTTACCGAATTTTTAAAATAGGTATTTTTGAACAAAAACATAAGACGCACTAACATTTAATGCGATGCGCGTGCATGCATACATACGTACACGCACCAGCGGATTCTGATGACGATAATGGGAGGGGGGGTTTAATAAAATTGTAAATATAATAATGCTGTAGCTTTGAGATTTTTTATAATCATTAATAGACTCTCGGCAAACAACAGCGGACATTGTATATCAGAAATCGGACAGTTTGGATGCAGTCCTGAATAAGAATTTGTTTCACGGGCGCCTGTGTTAATCGGCCTATATCATCTTACCTACATTTTTTAAACGGAGTAAGTAGTAAGACTGATTTCTTTTAATTTGGAAGGGGGATGGAGGGTTTAAAACCCCCAAACGCCCCCCCCCCCCCTTAGAATCCGTCAGTGCGTACACGACATTATCAAAATTCGCTTTTTATCAAATCAACCATATGATCATCAATTCTGAGATACATTTGACATGTCCCTCTTATCAATTTCAGATAATTAGTCAATTACACTATACTTAACCGCACCAGAGATCCCGAGTCTCCCGAAAAGGAAAAGTCTCATGGAAAAGAACGAGATGGTTAAGAACGAATCGAGAAGCAATTCTCGAACTTTCATCCGTAATTTGATGTGGAACTTGTCGTTTTTACGAGCAGCTCTCTTTCTTTCTCGCTTTCCCACGGACTGCGCAGGCAGCTGCGATAGATATTCGCGAGAGAACAGATGCGCAGAATAATAACAGTTTCATCCGTCACGAGCTGTAAAGCGTAAACCGCAAGCGTGCTCTCCACTAAGAGGGAACAATTACACACTGATATACTTTGCGTTAATTCGCTTCGGAAAGTATCCTATTTGAATAAAACGACATACAACTGACACTGTGCACGCGCGCAAGAGAGGGGGCAAGAGAGGAGTCTACTCTGTATAATGGAAAGCTCGTAAAAGCAGCAACTCGCGCATTTGTGTATCGATTTATACGTTCAGACTGCATCTCGCGAGAATCGCGTAAAACGAGATTCGCAGCCATTCTCGCGTGCAGATATGCCGTGTACTGCACCATTTCTTTCATGAAGATTAAGAATGTTGCGAACGTCAATTGTAGGCGCGTGCGCCACACCGTTCGCAAGCGTTCCGGCTTTCTTCGGCCTATAAACATCTTTCATCGGAGATATAAAAAGAACTTGTTGGCGATATTTCGATTGCAACGTCTGCAATATCGAAGTCGATCCGTCGTCGCGGCGTGGTCGCCCGTATCACGACGGGAGAGCCGGCCGGCATTGAGCAAGAAAGGAGAATAAACGTATCGGCGTTCTAAGGAAAAATCGTCACTCGCCTTTCCAATTACAGGACACTATATCACGAGCGGCTTTCTACAACTCCCGGAGGGACGCGTGTCCTCCTCCTTTAAGAGATCTGTATCTCTCGAGTGATCTACAATCGAGCGATCTGGTAGGTACGAATCGGCGATTGTTCGTCCATTCGCAGCTATCTTCCGTGAAAGTCTCCCTTTTCAAGCTCTGTGACACAACATGTGTGTCACTGCTTTGATATCGCGGCTGTTTCATGGAGATACCGGTCAATTTTCCCTTTCTTGTATCTTTGACTCCCCTTGCGGATATCGTCGCTGGATACGCCCGAACGCGCGCGCAAGAGAGAGAGAGAGAGAGAAAGAGATAACGACTCGAGTGGAAGAACGTGCCAAGACGAAGCATTTGTTAACATTATATATCGGTAAATTTTGAGACGTGTCTAATATTTAATAACATTGTTGTAAAAATCAGTTATAAAAATATCAAGTTGTAAAAATCGCAGTCTCCGAAATTTGAAATCTTTCGAGCTTGGAGATTTTTAATTAAACTGAAAATTCTTTACAAGTTTCAAGATTTACAAAATTTAATATTCGATCAGAGAATCGTATGTATCACTGTCGTTGTTAAAAGATAAGCAAATTTATCTCCTGAGAATGATTAAGAGACATATTTTTCTATTGAACTTGGACAGGACGCGAAGATTATCGAAAGACGGTCCATTGAGTAAAGTGAGCTTTGAACATTTAGAGCTACTCTTATGATGCGAAGCAGTTCCGAGAGAAAGAAATGTAAGTTTTTCTTTTTCCTCATTTCCTTCGGATTCTTTTTCCCCGGGGTGTTCCATTATTTTCATGGAACGTTGTGCAACTCGCGATTTTTGTATCCGCGCAAATGTTTCACATTTACAATATCCTTTTTCAATCGCTACCTTTCTCTCTTTCTTTTTTCCGTGTTTGGATCTTATCGAACAACGAGCGATAAACACAGTTTCCACTTGCAACTAACCGCGTACGATTCGACGACGGTCTTTCTCCGGAGAAATACCATCCACCGATTTAAGCCGTCCACGATGTCTCGCGACGTTCGGCTCATTTCGTCGACAATGCATTTGGTCTATGCCCGCGCGCGCGCGAGAGAGAAAGAGAGAGAGAGAGAGAGAATGGAGAAAAGGAAAAGGAAAAGGAGAAACACGGATTAATGTACGACTGAGGTATATGCATATTTATGTGCGATAACATCTCACACACCTGAGATGTGCTTTAATTAAGTATACAATGTACGCGCACGTGCATATATACGTGTACGTGCATATTGCACGACGGTGACTATGTGCAGGTCAACATACAATACCGTGCCTTTCCCTAACAAAGCCAATCTCCAGGTTCATCCCAGGGTCAAGCAAGTCAGTAGACGAGAGACGAGCTCTGTAACGGAAACGGAACGGTCGATGCGATTGATACGTGGAATCGATGTAAGAAAGTCGTGTGGGAATACCCGTCAAACATATCCGCGAGATTTTGCAGTAACGAATGGAATCCGTGACGTTTGCGACGCGATCGCTTTTATTTATAATCATTATGAACGATTTGAAGCGCTACTTAGGTCGTCGAGAAAAACAAACGAGAAAACAGTCGAGACTGCCTTATCAATGAGATCTCGTCAGCTAATTGGAAGTATGTTTAATTGTAACGTTAATTTTTATAACTATGCATTCTCCTCTTCCGACTATCTCCTCCAGTATATTGTAATTACCTTACACTGTACGATTACTAAAGTCGTAGACTCTGATGATAGGCTCTCTCTATCAACTACGTTTTGCAATTTTGTGTCTTACGATACTCACAGAATAGTATCTATCTATTTAATAATTGGAGAGAAAGAGAGAGAGAGGGGGGAGGAAAGGAGGGAGAGAGAATGATATGCGATATCTCCCTGCCTACCTACTTGTCTATACGTCTTCTTTCGATTCTCTCTCTCTCTCTCTCTCTCTCTCTCTCTCTCTCTCTCTCGTCTTGCTTCTTTCGAAAGAAAACTATAAGATTACTTAACGCATTACGGATAATAAGCGTGTAATCGAGTCAGTTATTCGCAGGCCACGACCACGCTCATCAACTGAAATAACTAAATCCTATCGATGCTTTTGCGGTAGATACGGATCTCCCATTCGCATGTTGCAATTAATAACAGATTGCAGCTACGCGAGAGACACCGCGCGTGCGCGCTCACAAAGCGAATTCCGCGTCGGATCCGCGCAAAATCTTAATCCGCATTTGAGGAGAGAATATTGCGCATCAGTATCCACTATAGTGTATATGCTCGACAATATTGTCATAACGTCCGTATCATAATCCGCGCACACGGCATCACTGATCCGGAGCATTCCGCTCCTCGAATGACGATACTACGTCACCCATACGAGTCGAATATGCATTCGAGTCAATGACGGATGTGCACAAGACGACGCCATGGAAACGCATGAAAACAGTTGGCGTGAAGAGAGAGAGAGAGAGAGAGAGAGAGAGAGAGAGAGAGAGAGAGAGAGAGAGAGAGAGTTCGGAGCGCGATACCGGAACAAAGTCGCTGCGCATCCCCAATGTTGAAAAAATATTTAATTCAGAACAGTTTTTCGTTTTGATTATTAAATGTTAACTATTGTTAACTGTCGATCGAATTATCAAAGATATGATAATGAAAAAATACGATTCGAGACTTTTATCCCGTCTCATTGATTTCTTACCGCCTAGAAAAGCAATCATTTAGATGCGCTTTAGTACATCTGATATGTGACTTAACGAGGAGATCGTATCATTGTGTCGATAACCAATCACCGACATGTCGTTTAATGAACACGCCGATTCAGTAGTCGCTAAAAGAATATCTCTCGCAAAAACACGAAAATACAAACGTCATTGAAATTCCCGTCCGTAGGCTCTCGTCTACAAGCAGAATCCCCCAGTTCACGAAAAATATTGAATAAAACACGCTGGTAAAAGGTCCACCGAATATAATAAAGCGCATCACCCGTTTTCAGAAGCTCGCGAGGGTACGGGACCACCTCCATCTTTCAGGAAATTCCGCCTGACGATGGAACGCACTATGCCACGCCGGAAAGCTTGCTTAAGAGAGAGAGAGAGAGAGAGAGAGAGAGAGAGAGAGAGAGAGAGAGAGAGGGGGGGGGGATAACCCATAAATTCCCAGTCGCCCCTCGCGGTAATTGGCCGTTTCCCCGACTAGTTCCGCGGCACGTAGAGACCGTCACTGACCTATTGTGGTCGACGACGCGGTGGACATATAGATTCTAACTGCATTGTGGTTAATATGCGCCGCTAATTTGGCAATATGGACCGTCAGGCGCATTAACGCAGTTTTGCCCGACGGTCCGCAGATTTCAACCCTTCGCGCGGTGGCGAACGACTCACCGCCGCCGCCGCCGACGACGACGACGACGACGACGACGACGACGACGACGACGACGACGACGACGACGATGATGACGATAACGATAAAGACCTCTACCGGCTGCCGATCGCGGTAATTACACGGCATAGTACGATGGTGCAGTTAACAGTCGATACGTTAATACGTTAAATTGTTGTTCGACAACGATATAACGCTCGACATGGCATTTCGACGGGAGTCTGTGCGATTCTCCGACAGGCGCAATTACGAGAAGCGCCTTCTTGTGAGTACAGTTAACGGAAAGCAAGGATTGTAAATCGTATCGAGAATTGTAACGTCGAGTTCGCGGATAATTTATGCACGGTTGGTTCTGCGATTTCGCAGAATTTTATCGGAAAGTCTAACTCTACTGCATTATCGAAGATTCGCGTCTGAATTTTCTCGGCCGTCTGGTAAATCCGGGCTTGAGAATTTATTTCCGTATAAATCGAAACACAAGTGTTTAACTGTGTCTTGCTTAGTTTAACCATCTAAGTAAACCGTAAAGAACTGACCCGAAAAAAAGCGGCACGCCGATTGCTTCAAGTCGCGCTCACTCAGAGTTTGACGTTTGTGAACACGCAGGACCGGTTAGTCCTATAATTCCGCAGAGAAACGTGTTTACGCGTTTTCTGTTTCCCTTTTTCCAACTCGTTGTTAAAATATTTCGCGTCCCGATCGAAATTATCGTTATTCATTGACGCCGTTGTCGCTGCCGCTGCTGCTAACATGTGCCGGGGGGAGGAAGGGTTCCATGGGATTTTATATTTTTCAAACGTTATCGAGCATATTCAGTCGAGCATGCGGTATCGGATTAAAAATTACACCAAACAACTTTACAACAAAATTACACGAACCGTTTTTGTTAAAATATTCCGATTAAATATTTGGGCATACATCTCAGTTTTAAATAGAGATGTGCGAATCAAGAATTTTTATGTCGAATCGAATCGAATCGAATCTCATTTTTTTAATTCGAATTCGAATCGAATCGAATCTATGAAATTTCATTCGAATTCGAATCGAATCGAATCATTAAAAAATTTAACATGACTATTAAACATGCACATAATGATGAAAGGTTTTAATATGAAAGGGGATATTGATATTGTAATATCATCTTAAAGTAAAATATATATTTAAATATTTAAAGCAATTTATAACTAAGTTATTAATTATAAGTTAAGTTAATTACAAGTTAAGGGTTCAAACATACAGACCCAGATGTCTCGTTTTGTACTTGATGCATGCAAATATAATGCACGCTAATATATTTGATTCGTAATTGAATCTTCGATTCGAAATTTTCGAATTATTCGGATTCGAATCATAGGGATTCAGATTCGAATCGAATCGAATTACATTAGATTCGATTCGATTCGATTCGAATTCGAATAGTTCGCACATCTCTAGTTTTAAACATGGGAATCGACCAATATTCACACACATACACGCACGGCGAAACTACAATCTAATGAAGAAACAAGAGCCATGGTAATGTGTGTAAACGTCGAAATATAAAAATCTTGTTTCATGATTCTTAGTCGTGTACTTAGTCAGGTAGATTTAAGTTTAAGTCTCGGAAAACACAAGTTTATTACGTCGCCACATCAGGAGTCCTGCATTGCGTATTAATGAACGTCTTGGAGCAAGAAAGGGGGGTGGAGAGAGAGAGAGAGAGAGAGAGAGAGAGATAACAGGAAGCAGAGAGTGAGGGGAGAAGAGAGAAAGGAAAAGATTTAGAGATTATTAAAATATGACTAAATTATTAAATAACGCGTTTATTGCAATACGCTATATTATGTATGCATCCAGTGAAAGCATGTATCACATCAGCGTTATCCTGTGTGTTTCTCGAATTTCACGACCATAATTGAATTTCTCTCTCTCTCTCTCTCTCTCTCTCTCCCTCTCTCTCTCTCTCTCTCTCTTGCGCTCTCACACGCACATTACTCCCTGCTACGCACTTTGTGATGCGTTTTGTAACTTTCCCGATGCGCGCTTACTCGCCCGCTCATCAGAAAGCGCTATTAGCGCATCGGTTCCAATGCAGCTCGCATGTGCATCTCAAATGCATTGTATGCAATCTGCCGCAGGCAGTACGACATACGATAAACATACGATGCGAACCCTTTCGGCGGTGCATTAACACAGTTTCATCCCCCTCTCCTCATCGAGCGACCCGCTCTCACTTATATTCTCCCGTTTTCAGCTGAACACGCATAACGATGATGATGGACGCGAGCGCCAACTACTTTAACGGGGTTTGCCGCGACGCGACGAGCTCGCGTTCACGATAATAAATTGTCTATTTATTGACTGTAAACGCGTACCGTGTATCAATTTCTAGGCGAATCATTATTCCAGAAAACGCACCATCGCCGCCGCTGCCGCGAGCCAGTCCGTCACTCTCGCTGGTTTGCTCGTCAACGGTCAAACGGGTTCATTATTGCGCACTTTGTTTTCGCTTAATTTTCATCCCCGTTACGCAAAATTTCATTTTAAAATGGTTAATTTTTAAGCCTCTCTGCTCCTCCTGGTAAATTCTCTCTCTCTCTTTCTCTCTCTCTCTCTCCCCCTCTCTCTCTCTCTCTCTCTCTCTCTCTCTCTCGTAAATAAATTGTTCGTCTTACATGTCCGAAGTTAAAGGACAAGGGAGAGGAGAGGGAGACGCGACTTAACTTCGTCCGATGGTCTACGATCGAAAGCACTGATTTTCCGAGAAGCAGAAACGCGAGGCTCACGTCACGGTAAATTGTGATAGCAACGCAATTTGCCCGCACGACTGCTCCATATTGGAATCAATATCATTGGTGCAAAGGGACAGGGTGGGAATCTCAACGATGCGATGTACAGTAGGCGAATCTTTCACGTATGACACACACATACACACACAGGAGATATTTCATTGCGCGAGGGTGACTCGCCGGACTATAATCCACGCGGTGGGGAAGGAACCCTCCCGTGTGGCCCAAAGTGGCTTTTATGTTCTTAATAAAGACGATCCCCTCTCGAACTAGGTATATCGCAGCGTCATCGCGGCGCAATTTTTTCTCGCTGCACGTTTTTACATTACCGGATATTTCCGGCCGGAAACGCGAGTCGAAGGTCGATCGTCGCGTGTGCTCGCGGGAAATCGACGACGTCGTCAACGTTTCGAGCGAAGGAGGCGGCAAAGATATATAATTGCGTATCGCGTTCAATTCGCTAATGGTCTGCGGACACGAGACTACGGGCTCGCTTTTACGCATTCGCGCGGCAACAGTTACACCGGTTATTAACCCAGTTCGTTACGTACGGCCGCGATGATGGATTGCCTGCCCTCCCCGGGGATGATTCATCGCTATCGACGCGTTCGACGTGATCTATCGGGATTAACGATCGCCCCTTGGGCTCTTTCGGCACTTATTTAATGATCCTTTCACTGACGATGATATGCACGGCTCGAGGGTAACTACGCGCAATCACCCCCCTTTGGACGTGCTTTTTCCTTCGCGTTCCATCACGCGCTGTTCGACGACAATATGTTGATATAAAACAAGAGGCAAGTTATTGAGTAGTGAATGGTGCGCGCGTGTGTGCGTGTGTGTGTTCTGAATATCTCTGAAACACTTTACACACAATTATATTTGAACATAAATGTCTCACACAAGTGCATCAAACTTTCAGTGGACTAGATTTCTCTGTATTTTTCCAGACTTCATTTCGTGGGAAATATATACGAGCCAGCGTAACAATTACGAGTTTTCTTCTGCCAAGCTCCGTTCACTTCTTTAATAAAAGTAAATCATTTTTATCTGACGCGACATGAGTAGGCGAGTAGAAAGTTTTGCAAGGTTGAAAGCTCCTGCAATTGCGCGATATGAAAAGACAATTTTTATGACAAAGGAAGAGGAAATGTCCCGACTTTTGCGTGACAATTTGAAAGAAATTACAAGTCACTCCGATGCGATTTTCCTTCCTTTTTACTGTTTGCTCGCGTAAATTCGCGACCACGCACGCGCGCGCGCGCGCGCATTCTCTCTTTCTCTCTCTCTCTCTCTCTCTCTCTTTCTCTCTCTCTCTCTCCGACCCCCTATTATAGTTTCAATGGCGCACCAACGGCAGCGGCAAGAGCGATAGCGAAAAAAATTCTCGCATGATAGCGACGCATCGCGATTAATTTCGTTTCACGTGATCGCGCACGACAGCGAGCGCGACGCGAGTCGACGTATCGTGGAAAATAAATGCATGCAAGCGGCAATTTCACGAGCACAACGACCAATCGCTGCGGAATGCCTCGTGGGCGCATTAATCGCGACGAGTAAATGGGTTCGTCTGTTCACGCGCACGCGCGCGCGCGCACTTGAGGAGTGTATTTCGAATCTGGCGTCCCAAGCAGCGAACGTTTTCGGCAATCTCTCGCGCGACGTTCCTAACGCATTCGCGAAGTGTAAGACGAGAAATTAAAAAGTATCGGTGAGACGACAGCTCGCGCGAAACTTTTCGAATCCAATCATTCCGAGGCGAAATACGTTTTTACAGTCGGGACATAAATTCTGCCGGGGAAACGAGACGTTCAACTTTCCTCGCCGATTCTGAAACTTTCTTTCTCGGATATATGCGTGGATACTACTTCGTAGTGCGCGCCGTACGACAAATGGAGATTCATTCGCTGCAGCGGCGCGCGGCGTCCCGTGACCGCTGCAATCCGTAGATACACCGAGAGAAGAAAACAGTGTCGGCCACGGTATGTGCGCCGTGTGTGTGACTATAACTGATAAGAAAATAATTATAGTCGTCAAACACCTGCTATCGTGCCATCTATGCTACTACAGTGTTAACGCGGTATATAATCCTCGTTCTTTTCCTCTCGCTATATACAACGCGAGTCGTCGCACGGCGAGAGAAATGTACGCGATGTTTCATGCGACTCAATAACTCTGTGACGAAACAGATTCCGGGAAATCCATCTTCGCGGTAAGTGCAACTATAATATTATTATTTAACATACATATTATTAACGATATAGAAATGTATAAGAGGAAATATATTCTCTGCTGTTTATGCGAAAGAGTTTACGCGAAAAGTGCATATTGTTATTGCTACTTTTTCGTTGAATCGACAAAAGATGCAATTGTCGCGAAATTTACGAATACAATTTTGACAAAATTAACTATTCGCATTCTCTCTCAATGTACACACACAATTTCAACACAATTTCAAAATTGTCGATTGTTAACACTCTCCACTGTAATTCTCTACAGTGGCTTGAGATCTCTTTCATTTCAGTTTGACCGTTTTGTCTCTCGATATTTGCAGAACATGGGAGAGCCGCGATGTGCGCACACGCTCTCTCGGTTTCCGGCAGAAGGTCCGTTTTGCATTCGCACACCTTGGCCGTAGAACCGGGGATGCCGATACGTGCCGGCAGATATATTCCCCGAAAGCCTCGGATGTATGCAAACTCACGTAAAACGAGTGAAATCATCCGCATGCAATTCCGCGTCGTCGCGCACTCCGGTGATCGGCCGGCCACATAGTGGATGGCCATCGGTCCTCGTCGATCGTCGTCCCCCTATCCTCTCTCTCTCTCTCTCTCTCTCTCTCTCTCTCTCTCTCTCTCTCTCCTCAGCTCGTCAGCGCTCGAAACTAATTGAATGGAGCTCTAATAACCGGCGGGATTTATTAATCGCTCGACCACGCACGGCGATGTCGCGTTCTACAGTTGTATGTGCACGACGATGCGTTCCATGTGGCTATTAACTTCCTCGTTTCGAGAATAATTACGGTTTTCCATCTGAAATCACGGCTGTCTCTGTCTCTCTCTGTCTGTCTCTGTCTCTCTCTCTCTGTCTCTCTCTCTCTGTCTCTCTCTCTCTCTCTCTCTCTCTCTCTCTCTCTCTCTCTCTCTCTCTCTCACTCTCTCTCTCACGCGCGCGCGCGTACGGAATCGACAACGCAATGTGCCTAGTAAAGTTAATTTTACGTAATTCAATGAAAACCGTTAAGTCTCTTCATATTCTCCGCGGCGGCGGAATTTCTGTCAAAAAGACTATGTTTTGTTTGAGTTATCGAAGATTCTCCTCCAACTCTGCGAACGTGATCGCCCTGCCACGCGCGTTGTTCTCGGGCTCAAAATATCTCCTGCGGGGACGGCGTGGCCAAGACAATTGAGTCTTTTGATTTTATCCGTGTATGTTTATTTCTGAGAGATCACCATTGAGAGTACAATCCCACCAGAAACGACAGAACCTTGCTTCTTTATACGCAATCGCCGTAAACGTCCTTCTGTTTTCTATCGCAGCGCAGTTCTGGGCGAGCCTACGTGCTCGCTCGCATGGCCGCGGAGAGAGCCGAAGAGTGGCCGGCTGAAGACAGCCGAGCCCTCGGCTGGGAAGTTCGTAAAGAAACGGACTCGTAGCGCGTGGCGTGGCGCGGCGCGGAACATTTGGGGTTTCCGTCGAATTTAATTTTATATCCTTAACAGACTATTTGGCGCACGGACGATCAAGACGCTATTAACCGTTTGAGTCCCAGGGGGTATTGAAAAAACACTGTCGAAGAATCCTAAACAGCGCAACCGCGCTTTCTATAAATGAGTATGAAAAGACCCAAGCAGCGCGATAGCGCTTGTTTTATTTTAGGTCGAGAAATACCAAGCAGCGCGATAGCGCTTTGTTTATTTTACATCGATGAATCCCAATCGGACCAATACCGCTTCTTGTATTTGTTAGGTAACGCGATTCTCGTCTTTTTCTCATCGCTCTGTCACATTTATTGTAGTTTGCAAAGCGATCGGACGTATTCTTGCGTAAGTGTTTCTCATTGTTAATAATTGTGTGTTTCAAAATGATTAGACGAAGCAACGGAGCAACGAAGCAAAAGGAATCCATCCAACATGTTTTGATAAACACCGATGTTACAAATTATAATTGTTACTCTCCATTTAAATTATTTGTTCATAACACAAAAATATTGTTAATTTGTAATTCGTTATTTTATAAAATACATCTGTATTATTACATATGCGTACTGTAAATTTATAAATATTTCAAGTTTTGTTCGATAAAAATTATTGAGAAGATAACAATGAAATAAAAATTTTTATTTTGTAATGTATTATTGCATTATTATAGTATTATTCTACCTATTATAAAATGTACTATTTACATTAAAAGGATCGGTGTGATATACTTGCTTCAGTAAATCTGAGCGCGCGACTTCGACAATCGGTAACGCACCGTCAGTTGTCCACAATGATCGAAATGTACTGGGTTTTCTCGACATCAAATCTGAACAGCGCGATCGCGCTGCTTGGGACTCAAACGGTTAATTACTTCGAAATCTCTCAATTGTTATCACTGCTTCCGCGTAGGCAGACTTTATCGCACTTAATGACGGAGAATTAATACTGATGCGCGCATTAATGCGCCGCCTATTGTGTGATCTCGCAATAAGAAACGTGCTGGTGTGTGTACTGTGGCACGCAGCGTAGTCTCATTCAGAAATTGAGCCTATTCGTTGCAAATGGGACGAACAACAATGGCCGACGGTAAACAATTACGAGCTATATTTTACACACGCTCGAATCGCAAATCGACTGACTGGCCGACTGACCGGTTCCGAGCCGCCGAGCCTTCCATCAACGTACTTTTGATGCATAGAGGTCAACCTGTGCGCACAATCAACCACGCACGACGCTGAGTACACAGCGCGTGAAACGCGCACGAAACGCGACTCTGAATTTTTCGCGAAAGTTGTTAATAAAAAGTTCCGTTCCGTGTACGGCGGTGTACGCAACAACCGCTAGAAATACATACAGCTGAGCTCTATTTACTTCGCTATTGTTACTTCTATTTGCAGAACGTAACAACCGTCTGCTCCTCCCTTCCTCCCCCTCATTCTCCCTCCGCCTGTAGAATATATAACATATGAATATGTAACTGTTAGCCTGTTATAATTTTTCCAATTAATAAAGCCCAAACACGCGCATGGATACGCGCGGTTCAAATGAAATAGTTGCGCGACTGCACGAGGTAACAAATATAATATACACAGTCTGTCCCAGATACGATGAGACTGGTTCCATCAAAGTTCTTAGCGCAGCGATATCTATGAGTGAATGACGAGTAGGTGAATGTTCTACCCTTCATCTACTTAACCTCAAAATTTGAGCGAATTCGATGGATATTTCACTGTGGTTTGACATTTTATGTAAAGTCACTTTGTGTACGTCGGTCGAAAAACCAACTTTTAAATTGGGTAAAAGTGGTGCAGAAACGTACGAAATGCTAAAAAATGTGTACGGGGATGAATGCATGTCCCGTGCACAGGTTTTCCGTTGGATTGGCCGATACCGTGACGGTCGTGAGGACCTTGCGGACGATGACCGAGCACCGCCGCCAAAAACCACTCGCAATGAAGAAAACATCGAGAAAGTCAAAGAAATTCTTCGAAGCGACCGCTGTGTGTCTGCCCAGATATTACCTGGGAGTTCTACAACGATTGTGGGCCAGAATTCGACGAGTTCGACCGGAATATCGAGAGCCAGGCAGTTGGTTTTTGTTGCACGATAATGCACCATCGCACAAAGCCATTATGGTACGTGAATTCTTGACCAAAAAAGGCATCATTGTTATCGATCATTCACCGTATTCACCTGATTTGGCTCCGTGCGACTTCTGGCTATTTCCCAAACTGAAATTGCCGATGAAAGGAAATCGTTTCGATACCATCCTGGTCATCCAAAAGACTTCGACCGCCATACTAAAGGCCGTTCCAGCCGATGAGAATAAAAATAATGTTTCGAGAAATTTGTTGAACGTTTCCAGCGCTGTATTGACTCAGAAGGAGACTATTTTGAATAAACAAGAATAAAAAATCAAAATAATGAACGCTTTGTACTTTTTTCAGACCAGTCTCATTGGATCTGGGACAGACTGTGTATCTAGGATTCCGATCAACTCGCCGGACACTGATCGCGGTCGACAATGCTGCCCGCGCCGCTCGTCGACGGTGCATAATGAAAAATATGTAACCTAGATGATTTCCGAGCACGAAAACGGGTCTACGGCTCGTTTGCGTTTACACGAAATAAAATACTAATTACGCTAAAAGAATAAGAACGCGCTGATCAGTTCGGGAAAACAGAATTTTCGAATCGAAGCTTCATATGCACCGCGTAACCGCGCAATGTAATTTTGATGAGCGACAATTCAAGCGGATCGGACGATCGTATCTCTCATCTGATATCGCACGTTAACGCGTCGTCGGACGGTTAATAAAAATTCGTCCTGACAAAATTGCGATACTTTGCGACACTGTGAGATGTCACCGCGGTCACTGCGTGTCGCCCTATTTACGATAAAACGACGGAGAAGGGGGAAGGGGGAGGGCGGCAGAATACGCGCGCTCTATACTCGCGTCTGTTTATTTAACGCATGTGAAACCCATCGGGAATTCGCACAAGTGTCGCATGCCCCTATGTGTGTGTGTGTGTGTGTGTGTGTGTGTCTCAACCGGATGAATGGCGGTGCAGAATACCTGTGAATGGTGCACTTGTGAATGGAATATCTGATTTTAAATGCAATCGATCCGCTGGGGCCGTAATTGCGTTTCACGGTAACTTCCGACGTACGTATGTACCTTCGAACCGCCACTACTCCTTTCAGCTCCATTCTGCGATATTAACGCGCTTCTTTGCGCGACAACGTGATTGGGATCTTCCATTCTCCTCGTCGTAATTTATCTTAATTTTCAAAAACAAAGAAATAAAATAAAATGAAATAAAATAGAAGAAACAGGAGAAGAAAATTGAAAGAATATGAATTTCTGCAGGAGGGAAACTTTCGACGTTGATCTCCTATTGATCAAAGAATTCGTTCGTTTATTCTGTGTGTATGCGCGCGCGCGCGTGTGTGTGTGACTAAAATACGTATCTTCCGTTTTGTTATACATCCCAGCATGCAACATTTATTATCGAATGTTCGATGTTAAACGTTAGCGGTCCAGCCGTTTCTCGTTACATGAACATGTAATTTCGCCGGTCTGAGCGTACGACGCGTCGGAGTGATATTTACTTAGCAAATGAAAGCTTTAGACGCGCGACCCATTGCAATCTGTCGATTTTGCGGGAGAAAAACCATGCGCTAGTACGCAGCGAGCTCTCGAAAGAGGAACGTAGCTAGACTGACTGAGCTGGGTAAACAGCATGCGGGTAGCGTCAATATGGAGTATACTCGCGGTGCGAGAAAAGAAATTATCACCGAGAGCCGTCGTGACATGTGTAATACACGCGTTTTGGGTAAAGACCGAGGACGCGTTGCACAGAAGAGAGTTGCTCCTATTGAGCGCACGAGATAGATTGCTACATCCAAATGGGAAATTTTTCCAGGATCTTCCCAGATACAATGTATACACGTACGACGAGAATGACGAAATTTCTCCCAAGATTGATTACGCGATTACGACATCAGTTTGGCAAACCTATTCTTATCTCAAATACAGCTTCTCTACTTAGAATAGAGGACAGAAATATTGCGAAAATTGTGCCGTGTTTTTCAACGTTAGATAGGATATGCAAGTTTATGCCAATTGTTGTATTCAAATGAATAAAAGTAAGAAATAAAATAAGAAACAAAGGATTCTAGTCCTTTCAGAAGCAATGAGAAAAGATTTTGGGAAGACTGAGATTTCCACTTAAATTCCCACCTGTGTTTAAAACATTACGCTACTAACTGGAATCTGCGCAGGTTTCGAAGGAATGGGATTAGATCCCATAGTTAGAAATTGTCTATGCGTATTGCCACTTCGTGAACGGGCTGAGCAAGAAGGTCATAAATTTACGCTCCTGCAAACATAAATTACGGCGATGCCGTTTTCTCTGTATCTCATGACGCGTAGCATTTCCTCTCAGCGGCAGACTTTCTAAAATGTGTCCGTTCAAGACGTCAACGTCTTGCATCAAAAAGGGAAATTTCGACTGTTTCGGTTCAGCATTGTTGTTGCTGTATTACTTTCGCGTATGCGCGACGCACTTTTCGCTCTTGCCAAAGTTATCGCGTCAATCAATTGAAATCCGGAGGCTAGCAAAATTGACGAATAAACCAATTGATTTTTGCATATCGTACTGTTGTGAACCGCAAGAGAGAGAGAGAGAGAGAGAGAGAGACGCGGGATGCAAATTTAGCTCTGAAAATATAAACGGGAAACTCCTCAATGAAGCGGCTTAATGAAATATAAGAGCGCGCCTCTCTTTCTACCTCTCTCCTCCCTTCCTCATATGCTCTCTGAGCGCGTTCGGGCTCTCATTTTACACATTTATATCAGCAGTCTCTTATCCGCAACAAGTTTCATTATTACCTCGTGTATTGCCCTGTAGTATTCAGCGTTCGGCCGAATATCGCAACATAAAGCGCAGCGTAAAATATAACAATTTAAAAGGAAGCAAAAATACCGTTCGTGTATTCAACGCCGCTCGGCGGAAACTTTCGAGCCAAATAAATAATAAATCCGTCCCCGATTACGTGCGTCAAACGCCGCGCGCACTTGACCATACTGGAATAATTTTCTTCGATATCCAGTTGAACGTTCATATTTAAATAACGAATCTATCATATTTAAATGACGAATCAAATATGTTTCTGACGATGCATAATTCGCGACGGAATCTCCAACCAAATTCTACATAATTTTACGCGTTGCATAACGCCAACGAAGAGAAAACAAATAAACAGGACAAAATGCAAATATTGCGGGGGAGAACTGCGATTATATCCGCAAGGCCATTATACGTGCTTGCGCATATACGCGCGCGCGCGCGCGCGTGCGTGCGTGCGTGCGTGCGTGCGCGCGCGTGTGTGTGTGTGTGTGTGTGTGTGTGTGTGTGTGTGTGTGTGTGTGTGTGTGTGTGTGTGGTATGTTGTTTTTATAGCATTTTAAATTATAAATCGTCTAAATGGACATTGGAGACAAACGACGTATGAAATTATTGGCGAACGGTATTCGCTAACATGTTCGAGGAGATAGATCAACACATGACGAGTCGTACGAGCTCGCATTCGCATTCGAGCTGCTGAACGCATCGAACAGGACAAAGCAGAGAGAGAGAGAGAGAGGGAGGGACGAATCGCTCTCAAACTCTTGCATTCACATTGTCGTTTCGAAACTACGGTATGACCAATATCGCGCGCGGGACGAATTTACGAGCGGCCGCGCCGCAGTTTCGACTCGGTCGTCGGTCATTAACGCGCAGCTCGTGCATCAGCATTAACCGTGTAACCGACCCCGGGACCCGTCGGAAGGGACAGGTGCATTGTTAACGATGGCCCGCAATGAGTAACAATAGCGGAAGCCGGCCCGCGAATTAGTCCCCTCCGTCTCTCTAAGCCCGAGTCTACGGTTACAAAGCGTTTCGCAGCGCGAACAGCGAGATTAGGCGCAGGTGTAACGAATCAAACTACCGACGTTTGTTTCGGAAATGCGCGTAACTCCGCGACCGTGTGTCGCGCGTGACTCCTCTCTCTCTCTCTCTCTCTCTCTCTCTCTCTCTCTCTCTCTCTCTCTCTCTCTCTCTCTCTCTCTCTCTCTCTCTCTCCCCTCTCTCTCCCTCTCTCTCTCCCTCTCTCTCTCCCTCTCTCTCCCACTCCCTCTCTCCCTCTCCCACTCCCTCTCTCCCTCTCCCACTCCCTCTCTCCCTCTCCCACTCCCTCTCTCTCCCTCTCTCTCTCTCTCTCTCTCTCTCTCTCTCTCTCTGTTCCTCTTCCTCTTTACTCCGGTTTCGCCGCTTCTCGCACAGGACGCGTCGCTTTTCGCAAAACTCCGCGCTCTCGCGCGTTGCGCGGCATTATATGCAGCAAAAACAAAGCGCTTCCGACCAATTCCAAATTGGAAAAAGTGGAAAAAAGAGAAGGAGAAAGAAATATCTATCGACGATGAGAATTTGGAGCAAGGGAAGTTCAACTTCGCCGTTGGATCGTGAAATTATCTCGCGGTTTAATTAAATATAATCTCTAACTTTCACTGTCAATTTCAGCTGTCAATTAAGAATGACGAATGAGACGGATGAGAGAAGGGGCAAACGGCGAGGGAGAGAGCGTCGAAATTTTTGCAAAATTTCCCTGTAAAGAAGCCGTACGCGTGCTCGCGTTCGTCGCAGTGGAAACAAGTACCGTCGGTGATTTTTCGAACGTAAAGCAGCAGACCGCGCGCAATGTAAAACCGAGCGGCATGCATAAAGCCGAATCGTAAAAGTCCCCGTGCGCGCGCTTTTAAATCCTCCGTGAGGAGAGAGGAGAGAGAGCGAGAGAGAGGAAAAAACAAATCTCTCTTTTGTGGCGATGATTTATGCAAACATAAAGGACGCAATATGCAACAGCACGGCGATGCATCGTGCGCGAACGCACAAACGCGACATCTCTTTTTTGCACATCCATCCATCCATCCATCTCTCTCTCTCTCTCTCTCTCTCTCTGTTCGCGCGGTCGTCTGTCCATCCGACAACGTACATCGAAGTCGATGAGGTCAATTGTCAATATTTTTCGCTCAGTTAACGAAGAGAACGATTCGTTAGGTTTGTATAGACCGTCCGACACGTCCGCGAATATGTTTCAACTCAATTTCGCTAAATTATATATTTTTCGCGTTGTCGATACGTGAAAAATTCTGCCGGCCAAATCGTCTCTCGCGTAATATATATCTCAAAATTCTTCCAAAAATCATATAATCCAGCTCCGAACCGGAAAGATCCCCAGTGCTTGTTTCTTAGATCTTCAATTCTGTAATTATAAATCCTTTCTTTCTTCTTTATATCAATTGAAATGTAAAAAAATTTTTCCCCAGTTTCATCACAAATGTAATTCTTCGGTGATAAAAATGTTATTGAGCTGATTTAAACTAAGCGTGTTGTTTTCAGAAGGGTGGCAAATTTTCAAGTTTCTACCACTAAAAGTCAAAGAAGACAGACATTGATCCTTTTTCTTTCAAAGTACAGACAAAGTACAGACCCTCTGCAAAACTTAATTTAAATTTAGGATAAAAGAAATATTTATTATCCTAGTAGCAGTATCAAGTTGATTTAAATTGGGGATAAAAAGTTTCTCTCTTTCCTCTAAAATATATAAATATATATAGGATACATGTTCATGATTGTGGTGGCGCACTAAATCCCAGAAGAATAGGCGTACAGACTCGGGGGGTAAAAAAAAAATAATTTTAACAGTCACCGTATTCTGTGTGCAGTGTCGTTCCTGACACTCTGTTCGCCGCAACGACAAAGCACGTCTGTAGAATTAAACGAACGAAACATTTCGCGGTATGAATAATGACGTCGTCTTTTCTGCCCTTTCTCTCTCTCTCTCTCTCTCTCTCTCTCTCTCTCTCTCTCTCTCTTTCTCTCTCTCTCTCTTTCACTCGTCGCCCGCGAGCATTTTGGATTTAATTAAATTTGCTGTCGCATATTACAACTATCGTCTTATGCTCCCCCCGGCATTATCACACGAATGTCGCGCATTCAACTCCACATAACATACCAACGGGAATGCAACTCTGTGCCAAATCTTGCGGCATTCATAATGCCATAACGGAAGGTTTCTTTCTTTCCTTCTCCTTTTCCCTCTGCCTCTTTCTCTCTCTCTCTCTCTCTCTCTCTCTCTCTCTCTCTCTCTCTCTCGCTCTCTCTCTCTCTCTCTCCCTCTCTCTCCCTCTCTCTCTCTCTCTCTCTCCCTCTCTCTCCCTCTCTCTCTCTCGCTACACGCACCCGAGCTTTTCACAATTTTGTAACATTCATTTATCGTTATTCCACATAAACACAGATTTTCACTCGGATACAAATCTATTTCATCAATTTATCTGTTCAATCGTCAAAAATATTACATAATACATAGAAAAATGCACATTTAACTAAACAAAGCTCATGTTGCTCGCCCGCCCGAAACATCTCAGAATCAATCGACATACGATCCGAATACAGAAAGAATTCCATAACGTGCGAATACAGGCAACTCCAATCCCAATTTTAACGGTGTCCACGTCACCGGACAATTCGCTATACAGAGACACTCGCGCATTGTTGGCTACTTATTCTTTCAACGGCACAATTTGCGGCGACGCGCACCGTGTACGAACGGTTTACATGTACACGCGTGTGTGCATGTGTGTACGTATGCGCGCGCGAATAACGTCGCTATTAATTCATATCACACATTTAACGAGACACAGGTGTCAAGAGCATACCGCTGTCAGCGGCAATGACGGAGCTTTCGGTACAAGCGGCGATTAGGCGAACGTTCGCGCGCGCGCGCGCGCGTCTCGCTTGCGAAGGGAACAGTGACGCGTTTTGTCGCGCTTATCATCGACGCAACGCGCGCTTGTACGCAGGTGTGTGTGTGTGTGTGTGTGTGTGCCTGACGCCGATAAGGGTCGAGCGCACTCGAGACTTAAACACAGTATCCGCTGCTCGCATGCGATTATCATTCATGCAAACGTAATCACCGCGTGTTACAACCGGCGCGATCGCGCGCTCGCGCTCGCGCCGTAACGCTCAAATAAATCCGTTCGTTTTTAGCCGACGGCCGAGAATGTAGAGTTTCGTCCCATTCCACTGCGCCGCGCCGGCCGAAAATGGCACATCGCGTTTTATACACGCGGAATAGCGACGGGTCACATAATATATAAACGCGGCTCGCCCATTTCCGCCGTCACGCGCTCCTACGAATCGTGGCCGAAATTGAGTCGGTTCGTGTGTCATCGACGCGCCATCAAACGTACGCTAATATGCTTTTCCGTTTAATCCCGTTCCGCGCGCAATCTATAATTTATGATGGCCAGTTATCTCCGTTTGCTTTTTTCATATGCGACGCACGCTGTATACAGAATGCTCATGTTCCAAGTCGCGGGATATCTATCTATCTATCTGCCTATCTATAAATCCATCCATCCATCCATCCATCCATCCATCCATCCATTTATCGTAGCGCGGTACGTGCGGATAAATTTTCATAGGCAAAAAGTAGCGATCGGCTCCGACTGAAATGACTTGAGAGCCTGGCGGTGCCAGAGAGAGAGAGGGAGACAGAGGAGAGCAGAGACGTGGATTTGCGCAACGGTGTGACAGGCGCGATGATACGCGCACGGACAATCTATTATTTCTGGTTCAATTTGCCGTCGCTTTCGCGAGGTACAATTTTCCCTCCTGCCCACGCACATTATAGCCGCGACGGATTAACGATGAAATTAATATAGAAAGATTGATAGGATTATTATAGATTGTGCAGAGAACGGGCTTTAAACGAGTTTTCGAGTGTCAGAATCCTCGGCTTGGCAATTTTATCGGACGTACGGTATGCGCGAGGCGGGGCGGGGCGGGGCGGCGCGGGCGGGCAATCATGATGAATTTAGCCGGGCGACCAACATACGCGCGCACGCGCGCGGAAGTTCATTTCGACGCGAATTTATATTCAACGAGCGATAAGTTCGATTCGCGTGTAAATCACGCGCCATCGCGTCTCCTCGTCTCCTAATTTTTGACGCTGTAATTGAGTGACACAACGCAACGGCGCGGGCGCGGGCGGCTGCGACAACAATAGGAAGGGCTCGCGTACTTTCTCACAATGTAAATTATATTACAGTTGCCTAACGCGAACGTTGGCGACAACGACACGATCGGTGTGCACAATAATACTCATCTATAACGACAATACGCGCGCGGCGATGCGCTTTTTATCGCGTAAACGACCTAGGAATGATCGATGCGCGGCCGTGGCGTGTCAAGATACACACGAGTGTTTTCCGATAGTTCCCCCCCCCCCTCCTGGTAATCCAAGTCGCGGTAATTTACCATGGAATCCTATCTTTCTCGGTCATTTATCTAAAATACTTGGCGAGGGAACAGTGATCTTTGTTCGCAAACTTTCTTCGAGCAGAAGTAAAATCTCATTAAATTCGAGAATCGATCTCGTCCATCGCGCATGCATGGACGCGGAATATTAAAATATAAATGGATGTGTGATATATATTGAAAGATCTTTCCTTCCTTTTCTCTGCAAGCTTACTCGGCGAGCTTTGTCGCCGTCGAAAAGGACAAATTTTACGGGCGATAGCCCGTCTTACTTTAGCGTTTACACCTTTCACGTCCGTAGAGAAGACGAGAGATTCTGCAATGTTGCATATTTCATGCATTTTTCATCAGCTTTTTATGCTATATAACGCCAAGCGACGCGGTGCACACGGAAGAATCGGTGAATACCAATATCACTTTATGTAACGGCCCGTAAAAAGCGACTTCTCGTCGATAGATTGTCAATCTATCGTGTCCATTTATTCCTATTCTTTCTACTTGACGTCGCGCGCGCGCGCGCGAGCGCTTTTATATTCTGAAATATTCCTCCCTCCTCTCTCGCGATACGTGCGTAGCTTTGAAAGTCAATGACCGGCTAACAAGTCGGTTTTTATTATTCAATACAAATAATTTGAATAAAAGCGATTCGGGAGAGCCGCGGTTAACTAAATCAGTTTTGACGCCTCGCTCTCTCTCTCTCCCCCCCCTCCCTCCTCCTGCCCCTCTCTCTCGCTTGCCTGCTCGACCGCTCTCCTTCTATTTCTAAATGACAACTATTTTCGCGGGAGCGGAATAAAAGCGCGTTGAATCCCGCGTTGAATCGCTTTAGCCCGACGATACGTAAACAGAAATTCTCTTCGTTAGTCACCTGTGAGTTAAACCAACTCGGTAACTTCGGTGGCGGTACGATTAATTTATTCACGGGGAAACTTACCGCCCATGCGGATAAACGAGATACGAAACTTGTGACACGGACGAAAGAGCAAAGTCTAACAAACTGCCGGCTATCTACAGCTCAATCGAAGAGAAATAAATCTCTCGATGAGTACCCACGTGTTGATACGCGGACTGCCGTCAAATCAAACGCACATTTTATAAACGCAAGCGCGCGCGCGCGCAAACATGAGGGGGAGAAAGATGACACGAGAGAGTTCGTGGGACGAAATCGAGACGAGATATTACCGTGATTCCAGAATCGTTTGCTCGTGTGCGCGCGAGGTGCAAACTGCTTCATAACGGAAGATGAATATTTTCCAAAGGGAAAGGACGCCCTTCGGAAGAGGCTTCGTGCTCCGACACTGGGTGCTCCGAACGTGGCCCTACGATTAGCATGCAAATGCCTCTAAATATTTGTAATCTCTTGAAAATAGCCGGCGCGCGGAATCCGCGCTAATGGGAGTGTAAAAAGCAGCCGAGGCTTGTACATCCGCGATATTACAATCGCCAATTGGCCACGAGTTGCGAGTCGCGGCAGCAGGCGCGAATATACGTATTCGCCTTCTCGCGGACAACTCGCGTTCGTTGCTTCGTCGCGCGACTGCGACGAACGACTGACGTTCCATCGGAACGATTTTTATTTCGATACCGTTTGCGACTCAACACGCATCATACATACTACATATCCGTCATACATATTCACATGAGCAGACAAATGGACTCATTTGACGTTTGAACGACGGAGGACTTTCCCCTTCGAGCGGACCCCTGTCGTGCTTATTGCAAATTTATTATCGCAACCGATAAATACTGGAAAGCACGTGTGAATGCATGAAAGATGCAACGAAGCGATTTGCAAGAACGATGCGAGACAAAGTGGAAAATCTGGCGTTAAATATACACATAAATATACATAAATATACACATAAATGTACATAAAGCGAAACATTCTACAGAAGGATGGAGGAGAAAGAGGTAGAGGTAGAGGTACAGAGAGAGAGAGAGAGAGAGAGAGAGGGGGGGAGGGAGAAAGAGAGAGGGAGTAGAAGAGGGGGAGAGAGGGGATAGGAGAGGGGAGAGAGAAAGAGAGAGGGAGAGGTAAGGAAGACGCCAGTAACATGCAGCGACAGCGTTAATTAAAAATTACCGGGGCCACTATATGTGTCAATTGCAGTATCGACGACCGGAGTGCGGCCTTTGTACGCAATTTCCATTTAAATTCCGCTATCGCCGTAGCACACCCTTCCTCGCCGTATAGCGTATCGGGTAGCAACGCTCGTATCTCCAACGAACTATGGCGCGGCAATGCGCTTTTCAATTTCCTACATCACCCGCGCGACGCACTACAGCCGCACGAGCGGCGGAGGCTAGTTGCATCCAGTTCCTGAGATTGAAAACTACGAAATCACGACAGTCACCCGCGGAATCGTTTATCCGCGAAATCGAATACGTGCGGTGGTGCGCGGGCGGGGGTCCGATAACAACGTCGACCGACAACGTTGCGAAAAGAAGAGAATCGCGCGAGCGGAACCACCAGTGGTGAAACGCGGTTCATGTTGACGAGGTGTACCCCACTTCATAGATGTCGACCTAGTCGCTTTCACAATTCGACGCCCGATTAATTATTTTCACGAATCTCCCCCCCATTTTCAAGTTTTCTCTCCTGTCGCCGCGCTTCTTCCCGATGCCTCGTCCTCTATGAACGATCGTGCTGTTGTCCGACAGTTCGGAACGACGACTGTTTGCTCCGCTCCTTGCTCCGTTGATCATTGGTCGTTACGCGTTATTCGTTACTCGAAATGAGAAAAGTCCGACGGCGTTTCCGCGACGCGCGAAGACTGTGTCGCCCAGTTCCAGTACCTACTTTAGAAAGTTCCGACTAAAAGTCGGTATCGACGGACTTGTGGCGCGCCGATTGTAATACGACCAGAGCCATACTTATTTGTATTATATAATTATTTGACTATACAATTTACACACAAACACACACACACACACACACACACGCACATATATATGTAACAATTTTCTTTAATACAATTTTGATTCGCGCACGCGCATTATTTTTTTTTTCATCGTACGTCATCAGGTTCACGAGAGAATAAAAATTATCAAATATGTAAAGGGTGTCCCAAAATTCACGCAAGATTTGAATTTTGCGCCATTTGTAAATTGGTAATGGTTGCCAACGAAAAAAAAGACAGCGTGACAGCTGACAGTTTAGGGTTTTTAAACTGACCACGCACAGCGAAGAGAGTTCGTTGAATGGATTGTGGAACAACAACAAGTGGATATTGATTTTTCGAACAAAATCATCTTCAGCGATCAGGCTCATTTTCATGTTGATGGTTTGGTTAATCGACAAAATTGTCGCATTTGGGGTTCAGAAAATTCACGAGTGATTGTTGAGAAACAAATGCATCCACAACGTGTCACTGTTTGGTGGCGGATTTTGGGCTGAAGGCATCATCGGACCATTCTTCTTCGATGCGGCTGGTCAGGCAATAACAGTTAATGGTGCTCGCTATCGCGACACGATAAACCAGTTTTTGTGCCTAAATTGCAAGATATGGATGTGGACGACATGTGGTTTCAACAAGACGGTGCCACATGCCATACAGTCCGAGAAACAATTCAATTATTGCACGAGTCGATTGCACGATTTCCTGGTCGTGTAATTTCTCGTTTTCGTGATCAGATTTAGCCGCATCAGATCATGCGATTTAACGCCGTTGGACTTTTTTCTTTGGAGTTTATTGAAGTCTAAAGTTTATGCCAATAAACCCACTACCACCCACCACGCCTTGAAGGAGGAAATTGAGCGTTGAGTATCAACGAAATTCAGCCACATTTATGCAAAACGGTCATGGAAAATTTCAACAAAAGAGTGCATATGTGCCAGTAAAGCTATGAAGGCCATTTACCCGATATGCTATTCCGTACATAATCCTATACTGTATACTTTATGAATCAATAAAAAATTTACAATTTTTAATTATAAACCTGTGTTTTCTATCAAAATTACTTCTTGCGTGAATTTTGGGACACCCTTTATAAGGATTTCCTCGCAAGAAGTTTTCTTCCATAGATTGCTCCCTACAGTGACGTCGTCTTAGAACCTTCTCCCACTTCTGAATTAGCTTCAATACGAAAAGCCCGCTTAGGACGAACCGTCCAGGTCGTCAGTTGCGGCAGAATTTGCGGCGGACTTCCATTACTTCCCACATATCTCGCAAGAGCCGGCATCACGCAGATGCGCGCACGCATATTGTACACCCTCGCAAACTCACTCTCGAGTACTCTCTCCTAACCATCGCATCAAAAATCGCAGACTCCTCGTACGCGTATCGTCTGAAGCACGAGCTCGAGCCGTCAACGTCGTCCGACATTTTACTCCCTTCGAAGAGGGGCAACGAATAAAAAGAGACCCAACGTTACAAGCGGAAGTGCGCGTAAACAACGCGAAGTTGACGCCACATACGAGCACATTCGCCGCACTTTGCCGCGTCGAATGCACGCGGAACATTCTTTCGTAATCCCGAAGCGTTAATGTGCTCGTCGACGCAAAGTCACGACGTCATCCCTCCTGGTCCGGAGCGCCGTTCTCACCTGGAACTGGCGTTCCGGACAAGTTCCAGGCAATTTCGAAACTCCATTCAGCGCCGATATGCCGTCGTATGCGACGGTTCGGATCGGCGACAGTATGGTTATTGGCGTCGCGCTCGCGTTCTCGAATTACCCGATCGCTTTTACGAGGCGGCAGTCTCGCGGTGAAGGTGGTGGTTGACAGGGCAGGCAGTACACGGGGAAATAAATGATGTAAAGAGCGAGAGGCGGGAAATAGGTCAGGCAAAAGTAAATAAGGCAGAAATCGAGTAAATTTGAGGAAGGCAGCTAGGGATTGGGGAAATTACTGGGTGACGGGGTTGCAAAGCGCGCGCGCGCGTACGCGTACACGTTGAACGCGAGGCGAACTCCGCGTGTCCGGATGGTACAAACACTATCGATTGTTAAGTGCGGGTAGAGAGACGGATAAATGGACCGAAAAGCGCTCTCGGGGGTCGTTAAAACGCGAAATACGTTCGTTTGCGAAGAAGTCGCGAGTGTTTGCCATGAATATTCAAAGTTCTACATTCATCGCGCACACAATGCGCTATACTGCTGCTACTACAGCTACGTGGACATCTATTAAGCTGGCACAGCCATTTCAGCACAATCGCATGGGATTGGCACAGAAATTTAGTGCCTTTTTGTTGCTAATTTGTTGCTCTATTCCCGATTTTGTTGCTCCAGCCATTTCGAAGAAAACAGTAGCTGTGCTAGCTCAACATTAAAGTTAGCACAGCCATTCGAAAAAAAAATAAAAAACGAAAAACGAACACATAGTTTTAAACTACGATTTCGTTGCTAATTTGTTGCTCTATCCCCGATTTTTTTGCTCCAGCCATTTCGAAGAAAACAGTGGCTGTGCTAGCTTAACATTAAAGTTAGCACAGCCATTCGAAAAATAAAATAAAATAAAATAAAAATCGAGAAACGAATACATATTTTTAAACTACGATTTTGTTGCTAATTTGTTGCTTTATTCCTGATTTTAATGCGCTAGACGTTTCGCCAAAAATCGGTGTGTTAAAAATAGACCTATAGACGTGTGCTGGCTACAAGAGTAAACTACCCGGAAAAGTTTTGTTGCTCGCCCAATTTCGGTTTTAATATGTTGTCTGATGTTGTTGCTCTTAAGATAACTTAGTTTCAAATCTGTTGCTCGCGATATATATTTAAACAATAGTTGAAAACCTAGAGGTGTGTGCTGGCTACAAGAGTATAAACTACTCGAAAAAAAATTGTTGCTCGCCCAATTCTGGTCTTAATATGTTGTCTGATTTTGTTGCTTTTAAGATATCCCTGTTCTAAATTTGTTTCTCGCGATATATGTTTAAACAATAGTTGAGAACCTAGAGGTGTATTCTGGCTACAAAAGTAAACTGTCCGGAAAAACTTTGTTGCTCGCTCAATTTCGATCTTAATATGTTGTCTGATTTTGTTGCTCTTAAAATATCTTGGTTTCAAATTTGTTGCTCGCGGTATATGTTTAAACAACAGCCGAGACTTACGGGTGTGTGCTGACTACAAAAGTAATCTACTCGAAAAAATTTGTTGCTCGTTTTATGTTGATATTACGATGTTTCCTGAAATTATGGGGCGCAAAATAAGTTTAAACGAAAAGCGGAAACAGATTGTACTTAACATACACAAAAGTTTTCCGCTACTGTTAAATTTATTTTTGGAGCAATAAATTTCGAATTCGGATATCTTAAGAGCAACAAAATCAGGCAACATATTAAGAATTGGGCGGCTATTTTTAACACACCGATTTTTGGCGAAACGTCTGGCGCATCAAAATCAGGAATAAAGCAACAAATTAGCAACAAAATCATAGTTCAAAATATGTATTCGTTTTTCGTTTTTGATTTTTTTTTTCGAATGGCTGTGCTGACTTTAATGTTAAGCTAGCACAGCCACTGTTTTCTTCGAAATGGCTGGAGTAACAAAATCGGGAATAGAGCAACAAATTAGCAACAAAAAAGCACTAAATTTCTGTGCTAGTCCCATGCGATTGTGCTGAAATGGCTGTGCCTGCTTAATAGACGTGCTACGTGGGACGCGAAACCATTGCCGTGATGGTAAGCACGTTCGCGCACGGTTCGTCTGATCGAAAAATAGCATTTCATTTCGATTTTAAAGAGACTACATTGCTCGTGTTTCTTACAGTGCCGCGATGAGAATGCAGAAACTTTCGTGAGAAAATTTCGAATAAATTTTTATTTCATAAATAGTCGCATGTACTCCCTTTTCTCTCCCTTTCCCTCTCTCTCTCCCTCTCTCTCTCCCTCTCTCTCTCACCCTCTCTTTCTCTCTCTTCCTCTTTATCTCTCTTTCTCCTCTCCTCCGCAATTCTTACGATTTGCATGCGTGTGAAGATTCGCGAGTTGCTGGAGAATGCGGGCAACGCGTTTCGCATTTTTGCAAGGAACGAACGAACAAACGAATGAAGGGGAGCCAAACGCTACAATCGATTATCTTCCTCTTCGAAAAGCAAAAGGCGACACTGCGCCGTAGTATCAAATCGATTATCTAACTAGCAAACGACTGCTCGTGCATCCATTACAGAAAGACTATAAATCCACGCAAACATTATTATGCATTTACTACGTTTGCAGAGTTAGACGATATATCTCCCAAATTTGAATGCATGGGAGTAATGGACGCCAGCGATAACAACAAGTTTCAAGCACCTACAATGCTCTCGACATAAATGTAACACTATTCTCGTTCATAACCGGCCGAATTTAGCGCTTGTAGACACCGAGAGACAGAGACAAACAGAGAGCGGGAGAGAGTGAGAGAGAGAGAGAGGGGGGGAAGGAAAGGGAAAGAGAATTTAATTCGAAAATTGAATCTCGGGACAATTAATAATATGTAAGAGACAAATACATGTGTGTTGCTTTGCATTCTTCTGGATGAAACGCATTAAATCGAGAAAATCGCAAGCTTTGCCATCACTCTTGCATTCTCTCTCTCTCTCTCTCTCTCTCTCTCTCTCTCTCTCTCTCTCTCTCTCTCTCTCTCTCTCTCTCTCTCTCTCTCTCTCTAGATTTTAATTAGATAATATTTATTTATTCTAATTCCGCGGCCGGTCAACCCCTCGTCGGGGCCGTTCGGGAGATTACTCGACATTGCCGTTCGAACGCATCTAGACGACCAGCATGACGGACGAACAGACGCGGTGTTGATACAGAGAGAAAGTGATATTTCCGATCACAATCTCGCGCTCTCGCGCGTACGACCACAAAAGAGAGAGAGAGAGAAAGAGAAAGAGAGAGAGGGAGAGGAAGAGGGGGGGAGAGAGAGAGACAGAGAGAGAGAGAGAGGGAGGGAGGGAGGGAGGGAGGGAGGGAGAGAGAGAGGGAGAGGGGGGGAGAGAGAGAGAGAGAGAGAGAGAGAGAGAGGGAGGCAAGAGAGAAAACGGTAAGATGTGTGCGCAAAATCCAGAATCGTCCAACCCCGTCAGCTTGAGCCTCAAAGGGCGTCGATGTGTGTACACATTGGCACCGGAGCACATCGTTTCTTGCATGCACTCCTCCGACAATCGGATACACCCGTTACCGTCGTGCACACAGGCTCGCGGCTCGATGCACCGGTCGTACTGGCGCGCGATGACGTATACTGCGACATGTTATGCACTCGCGTTAACCGCCGTACGGTTTGTGCACGAGTTCGAAGACTCTTCTCCCGAATAATCACACACAAATAGAGCATAACGACAATTTTTCCTCGAGCCAATGTCCAACGACGTCTTCCTACTTCACGTGTGCGAGTTTGAAAAATGTATCGGCTATTATTCGCGAAGCGAGACAACTTGTACGCGTTCTCACAGTTTTCCTCACGGCAAAGCGCTTTCGCGCTTCCGTCGCGAACGCCGTGTTGTTCGTGATTTATTAATTCGATCGTCCGAGGTAGTCATTAAATTTCCATATCGAAAGGAGCCCCGAGTGAAATCTGTTGGAGGGAAATTGTTGTTGTTGTTGCAGTTTATACTCGAGAATCTTAATTCCTTAACGGTATTTGCTCCTCGACATCAAGTAGCTGACTAATTAAGACGGCAATAAAGTATCTCTGCAGCAAGTGCGCGCGCGCGAGCGAAAGCGTGGAAAGGAGGGAGGAGAAGAGAGAACTCGCGAATTCGCAAGATTCGACTTCAAATTCTCATCCCCCAAAGGAATGCATCGCTATTCGCTGCCTCTCGCGTTATCCGGGACACTCTGGTACACGCGAATGAGGCGCAAGCGGGGGGGGGGGGGGAGGGGGTGAAGCTTTCTTCTTCACTTCGTGCCTTCGTGCCGCTTAAGTTGGCTTCCAGTTCGACGCTCTGGAACTAAGTTTCTGCGAAGGAGATGGATCTACGGTAGATTCTTCCTCAACTATTTTACCCCTTCCCCCCACCCCACTCCCGCGCCACCACGCCACCATTCCTCAACACCCCCTGCTCGGGGAAGGACGAAAAATTCATTTCCATCGGAATCCCGTCGAATAATACGGAAACGCGAGTATGCGAGTATCGATGTTGAATATTGCGATATTTTTCTCTATCCGTGACTATAAGCGTGTGAAAAATCGCACCAGCAATTTATTAATAATAAAACATGAATTACATAATAACAGATATTATAATCAGGAACATTATTTTTACAATGGTATTACCTTTGTAAACGAGTCGCCAGGTGGGGCGAGGGATGAGAGACCGACTCGCTCCATTTTCCGATGAAAAACATGCTTCGAATACTGATTACATATCCACGTGATTAGCAGAGCGCGACTGCGATTACTATTATTGTTCGTCATGCGGCGAAACGAAAGCGCAGTGCCGTTTCGCGTGACGTCGCGTGAACACACACGGGGATCCGCGGCAAGTGAATAACGAGCGCGCGTATCATTTCTATGTACGTATACACGCGCATGATACGCGTGCTTGTGTATGCCTTCGATTGGAGAAACTGATCGAAATTACGGTAATATAGCCAAAAGCGCGCGGTCAGTAATCTTTCTAAAAGGTTTGATTTTAATCGTAACTCGCTAATGTCGAGTATAATTTTCCGGCGTTGGTCCGTACAGAGGGAAAAACAGTGACAAATGCGACGAGAGAGAGAGAGAGAGATTTTTATTTGCAACTGTAAATTTAAATTTAAGGATGATGTGTATGTGTGTGTGTGTGTGTGTGTGTGTGTGTGCGTGTGTGTGCGTGCGTGCGTGCCAACGTCCTTGCGCATTCCCGCTTTCACTCGCGATCTTTAGCAAGAAAGAAATTTTTCACGCGCGCACATACACGAATGTTTCATCGTTTCCCCACTGTGGACGCGCCAACCTTTTCTAGAAGCTAGAAAATCAGTGGGTCTTGGCCTTGAAAAATGAAGCAAATGGATGAAATGTCGGGTATCATTAATTAAATCAGTATTTTCCAAACATCAGTGTCAGAATTGGAAATATGAATTGTTGCGATAAAACTCAGCCTCCTTGCACGCGTATATTTATTTATCGTTATGTTCCCGGTAAGACAATGACATCAGCGATAGAACCGAAACCGGATCATGCAAATAGCGCGAGCTCAAGCTCACGTTCGGACGCAGATAAGACGGTAGCTATCGGTACGATCACCAGACCCACGTGACATTAGCAAACAGTCCTTCAGAAATCCGGTCAAACGTGATCCGGCGCATGACAATAAAAGGGAGAGACCGCGTCAGTCAATCAACTTTTTGCCCGATGATCAGAGTTGTCCCGCGAGTTGCACACAGAATCGATTCTCTTTCTGCCATTACGATTTCCACGGACGAGGTCTTCTCGTCGTCGAGTGGTTGAGGGCGGAAAAGAAATAGAAAAACTAGCTGGACAGAAAAGATGGGGAACGTACAAGGAAAGAGAGAACGCGACGTGCTTTTACTCGTGCTGTCAAGAAATTACGAAAGACGTAAATAAGGAGACGTATACGACGAAATACCGACGATTGACCGTGAAATAACGGGTTGTAGAGAGAAAGAGAGAGGGGGAGAGAGGGAGGGGGAGGGGGAGGGAGGGAGGGGGAGAGAAGAAGAGAGAAGGGAGGGGGTGGGTATGGAAGAGAAAAAGAGAGGGGAGAGGGAGGGAGGTGGAGAGGGAGATGGAGAGAGAAGGGGAGGGAGGGGAGAGAGAGAGAGAGAGAGAGAGAGAGAGAGAGAGAGAGAGAGAGAGAGAGAGGGAGAGAGACGAATTGAATAATTTCGCGCGACTGGTCTTCGACAAAATGAATGACCGATCGCGACGGCAATAACGACGAGGGCGGACGACGATGAAATTTGACACGCGTCGTCATTTAATCCGCACCCATCCGCAACACCTATCGGTTCGTATTCCGGTGTCTCCCACCGCGTGTTCCAAGAATGTTACGCAAGCCTCCGAGATATTCGTGTTTTCGTCGAATTAACGGTTGGTAATGCGGCGCACCGACACAGCGACGAATAAAGTACGGATTGTCAGATCTTACACGAGAGGATATATAATAGTGTAGAATGCGGGTGATAAGAGACAGCGTAATGCGCGCGCGCGCGTGTGTGTGTGTGTGTATGTGTATGACATCACCATAAGATACTCAGTAAGATAAGAAGCTGCAAAATGGACGTTACAATAGAACGGATGGACGTTCTCCCTCCCTCCCCTCTCTTTTTCTCCCTCCTCCCCTCCCCTCTTTCTTTCTCTCCCACTCCCTCCCTCCCTCTCTCTCTCTCTCCTCCCTCTCTCTTTGTTTCTCTCTACAACCCGTTATTTCACGGTCAGAATAGCGAGCCCCAACGGTCTTATTTATTTATTAGGCCCATTAGTTACTCTAATATCATTCTCATTCTGCTCGGATCCAACGTGACACAATATTACATGATAATAACGACTGATAATAATAATGATAATACTTATAACAGTCATTTATTATTAATAATTAATAATGGATCATATATTAGTATTTTAATTACATTTATTGGAGAACAATATCCTTTAGTTGCACGAGAAAAATAACACGATATGACATGTCGAGCTGCCGAGATGATGGCTCAGTTGAACGATCGGCACGTATAGTCGGCGACAAGATACAAACTACAAAGTGGAGAAAAAATCCTAGTAATTTCTTATCTGATGAACGTTAAGACTTTATATTGCAAGTAGTAGCTGCTTCTCGCGATATCGCGAAATCTGATAATAAGGGAGAGTCGTACGAGTAGCGATTATCAGCATGCGCACGCTTGGCAAACTCGGACTCGCGGAAAAGGGCGGGCGGATAGTTTATTCGCGCACAGCCGCCGCACATAATCGCGAGCCGCGTTGCGTCGTCGCGTTTGTATGCAAATGGACCTTCGCGCTCGTGCGATTTATTCCGCGCTCCTAAACGTCCATGTAGTGAAATATGCGCGCTGCATACGCCGTGAGCGCTGCAAAGTGCATTTCCGAGCGGACGCTTCGCTCGTTCGCAACGGGTATATAAATAAATTTCGCGAGGCTCGTTTACTCGCCTTCGGTTTACGCGAAACGCGAAACCGGTCTCTCTACGGTGTGAGGCCGGCGGAGAATCGCGTCGCGTGGAAACGACTGCCGGAATTCATGCCGTTGATGCATCGCCGAGAGTAAGACCGACGCGAAATAGATCATGTTCAAGATAGGGCGACGCCCGAAACGCAACCGCCCGCGCCGTGAGCCGGCTTTATTGGGAAGGAACGTTAATTGAGACAATCAAAAAGACAAGCTCTGAAATTTTAGCGCAGATTGTTGGTAATAATCAATCAATTGATTATCATTATTAATAATTATATTATGAATGGATTAGCATAAGCTAAATAAAAGTGAACCGAGAGATAGCAAACGTCTAGATTGGAGCGGCTGGTTGTCCGTTATTTCTTACTCGGTCTCACGGTTTGATGGATATTGTGATAGACCATGTGGTAAATTGTACTGTTGTATCACACATCGACTGGATTTTATGTCGAAAGAGAGAGAGGGAGAGGGAGAGAGAGAGAGAGAGGGACGTTTTCGAAAGGAGTTTTGAAACATCTGAACGAAACGAAGAAACGCCGCTTTTATTTCCGCGTGGCGGCTTATTTCTAGAAATTGCGCTCGCATATTGAGAGCGCGGGGGGGAGGGGTTGCGCTCGCATCGAAATTGATCTATCCGATTACGATTTACTTGATTTCCGATAAATTCGAAATTCTGTAAAACCCGGATTATATGCCGAATGCCGGCTAATCTCGGCAAGCCGTGATTATTTATGCGACGTTGTCATGACAACGATTTATCAGATGGGAAATCCAAAAAGCTCGGTAACGCGGAATACATGGAGAGTCCTTTCAAATTCGCCCACTCGTCAATACAATCGAGATACCGAGTTACCGAGTTATCCGAAAATATTATTGCCTCGCTTCTTTCAATCGCATGTATACAATCCGTCTGTTGAGGATCATTGTCGAGAATGCTCCAATAGTAAGCTCGAGAAATTTTGTGGTGGTTGCTCGCGTGGCTTCGCGGTCGTTAACCTTCAAACGCGGTCATATCGCGAAATCTCCAAACAAAGGGAAGGATTCTATTTACGTTTTGTTTCAAAGCGAGAAAGAACGGGGGTGGAATTCTTCCGTCGATCGCATCGTTACTCTGCTCAATGTTTATAATTTACATACATAAATACCTCGGACGGTTTCACTTTAAAACGATGAAGTGAACAACCGAATCGAATGAATCATTTGAAAAATTGCCAGAATTAATCATTGTGAAATGAAACTATCTCTGATATATGAGAGAGATATTGTCTGTGCAACCTGACTCCAGTCTCCAGAGAACAACACAAACAAGAACCGCGTTATTGACGCTCAATTTGAAAACTCGACTCGAAATCCCAATCAAACGATCTACGATCGCGTTTAACCAAAATATCCAAATAAGGCGGAATACAAAAAGCATATGAATAAATGTTCTTCGCGAAAATACGATTCTCTAACGCCTTTGTTTCATGCACCACTAAAAACAATCGGTGGATCATTCTGTGAAATACTTGCATCAGCTGGTGTAGCAGCCAAGTATTTCAATATTATCGAACACTTGTAAACATCCGAGCTCACCCTTCCCTCTCCGCACCTCTAATCTTCCGACTGTTTCTCGCGATATACTTGCGTAAAGTGCCATAAGCATTTGTATATTCAAGTGCATCAATGTTGTCCAGTCTATTCACATTCGTAAAAAGTTTCAAGTAACATGTCATCCGCCGGTACTTTTCATCCCTTTGCGCAATAAAATCACGAAACTTCCCAATCTATTAAATGTACAAACGAGAAATATATTACCTGAATATTACCAAACGATGCTAGCATCGTTTGGTAATATTCAGTTACATCAACTTCAAAATAATCCCGACTTGAATAATTTATTAAATATCTCTTGACACATGAATTAATTATTAAATATCATATATTTATGATAATAAAGTAATAATTAATTATACGAATTATATATATATATATACGCAACATCACAAAAAGCTGCAGGGGTTTGTAAACGTACTAGACAATGTTAATGCGCTCGATTGTACACAATCATCAGACTATTTATTTACATAAATAACGCACTATCGTCCAATCGCAATTTCAAATCCACCTTAGGCGCGTTTTAATAGACTAGTTTCCCCTAGATGAATTAAGCATCGATTGTAACTAAAAAAAAAAAAAGGCTCGAAAGAGGTTAAGGTTAGAATAGGATAGGTTATATTGCATTTGCTATTTTGTTAAGGTTCACGGCATTATATACACATTAATTGACGGAAATAAGAAATCTCAACCGCGCACGATGAACTAACCGTTGAAGTTCGCGTGAAGTAACCGAGTCAATGGCAAAAAATGACAAAGAGCGAATGACAAAGTTATTCCCGTGTTCGACGTGAGGTCAGTGCGCGAAAGGTTGTTTACGTCTCTTTCGGACACGATAAGTTTTCATAAGATACTTCATTAACACTATAATCGCGGACCCACGAGATATTTAAACTCCGTACGTGCGTAAACACTAGGTTCCGCTGTACATGGAGCCCTGTCCAAAAGTCTTTGTCATGCATAATAAATACGAGGCGTCACAAACTGGCTCGAGATCGCACGGCTCGATCGAACGCTCTCGCAGGGCGTAAATATAAAACATAAAAAAGAACCGCACACGCGTCCGCAGGAGTTGCGTCCCGCAATGGTAGTCCTTAGTCTCCGACTACACACAAAATACCTCCTCTACCGCCGTCGCCACCGCCGCTCTCAGGTGTTTCCCTCGCGATCCTGGAGTCCGATCAGGCCGATGAAGCACTTGGTGATACACTGATCAAACACTCACCACTCTTTCAGCGTGCCACAGTCCGATCCTCCCGTTGCCTTCCAGATATTGTCGCACGCGTCCGGGGAGGTAGTGCGAATGCCACCACTAGGGCGACAAACGGGCACGCGGCAACGGGCAGGAGGATTCTCAATAGAACGTACTCATACCGCACGATCTAGTATAGTCGGATAACGAGGCGGATAATATGGCGGCGCGAGGCGGCGAGCTCGGTCTTCGACGATCGCGATCGACACAGAAAAGGAGAGAGAGAGAGAGAGAGAGAGAGAGAGAGAGAGAGAGAGAGAGAGAGAGAGAGAGAGAGAAGAGAGAGAGAGAGAGAGAGAGAGAGAGAGAGAGAGAGAGAGAGAGAGAGAGAAGAGAGAGAGAGAGAGAGAGAGAGAGAGAGAGAGGAGAGAGAGAGAGAGAAGAGAGAGAGAGAGAGAGAGAGAGAGAGAGAGAGAGAGAGAGAGGAGAGAGAGAGAGAGAGAGAGAGAGAGAGGAGAGAGAGAGAGAGAGAGAGAGAGAGAGAGAGAGAGAGAGAGAGAGAGAGAGAGAGAAGAGAGAGAGAGAGAGAGAGAGAGAGAGAGAGAGAGAGAAGAGAGAGAGAGAGAGAGAGAGAGAGAGAGAGAGAGAGAGAGGAGAGAGAGAGAGAGAGAGAGAGAGAGAGAGAAGAGAGAGAGAGAGAGAGAGAGAGAGAGAGAGAGAGAGAGAGAGAGAGAGAGAGAGAGAGAGAGAGAGAGAGAGAGGGGAGAGAGAGAGAGAGAGAGAGAGAGAGAGAGAGAGAAGAGAGAGAGAGAGAGAGAGAGAGAGAGGGGGCAGAGAAAGAGAGAGAGAGAGAGAGAGAGAGAGACAGATAGGGAGGGAGAGAGGGAGAGAGAGAAAGAGAGAGAGAGAGAAAGAGAGAAACACGACACACGCGCGCCGGTTACTCCGAGGAACCACGACTATTGCACGATTTACTCTATGAAACACCACATTGATAGCAGCCTCGTACGATCGGAACGGAACGCGATAACTTTACATACGAGTGACACGGAATTTCGCCCGACTGGCACAGTGGCTCGCGCGATTCTGCTGTCTACGACGCGCCACAGTCGGCGTCGACCTTAAAGGTCGCGCGCGCTTTCTCCCCCTCTCGCGTGAGCGCCGCTGTGCCGCCGCAGCCGCCGCCGCCGCCGCCGCGTCGCGTCGCGCGCGCAACTTCGCGCCGTTGCGTAGCGTTCGTGTTTTTGCGCGATCGCTCGATCAACAATCTCGATATAGCGCGATACAGAAGTTTCGAGTTTTCCTCTGAATTATTTTGCGCACTTTGTCTCTTTCTATTCATTTTCATATAAAAGAAAAATTAACTTGATGGCATCCTGCTTGCCGCCGTCTAAATGGGTATTACGAAACGGGCCTTAATCTTAAGTTTGCAATTTTTCCCGCAAACTGATCTTACATATTGGGATACATATTGATTTCTGCGACGTATCGATCTTCGACGATCGACTCTGCGATATTGTTTACACTTACGACAAAGTGTCAGAGTAACTCTTTTCAACTATTCCTTCCAACCCCTCTTTAGCGGAAATAAGTATTTATGAAAATGATAGAAGGAAATTTTGGAGAAAGGAAAGGAGGAGTGTGTAAAGAGTCTTGTGATAAGTGTAGAAAGCGCAAAAGAAATGCGGTTAAAGAAACGGTCTCTGTGTTTAATGACATCATTGAAAAATAGAGAAGGAGGGAGGGAGGAAGGAAGGGAGAGAGAGAGAGAGAGAGAGAGAGAGAGAGAAGTGTGTGCGTGTGCGTGTGTGTGGGAGAGATACGTCAAAGAAGCCTCATAAATTACAATGCATAAAAATTCATTATATAATAGTTCGGTTTCATATAATCGATGGTATCGTGTAAAATTCGCTCGAATTTCCGAGTGACTGTAGCGATTTTAAATTTGACGCTTTTACGAAGAGAAGTGCAAATGTTGGCTTTAATTATACGTTAAACGAAAGCGCGCTCAACGTACGTGTACTGTTTGAATATTTGTTTACGAGCTGCAAAGCGCAAATGTTTTCACAGTGTTTTTAATCACGCGCGCGTAACGGTTGTACGGATTAAATCTGGATGATTTTACGGGACGACGTTACTGAACGCGATAATTCTGGGCGGAAAATGTTTAATTTACTTTAATGCGACTCGTACTTTCTCAATAAATGTCCAATAGAAATTCGTTAACGCAAAATTATTATATTATATAATTCGGTAGTATTACCATCGGCAGCATCAGAAATACAATCCTCACGTGTGTGTGTGTGTGTGTAGGGACATGTGTATGCGATATCATGCACTGATACACCTAGTAAAAGATTTTTAGCGAGCAAATTATTAAATGCGAATATATAAAAAATATCTTTCTACAAATACAAATATGCAATTTTTCTACGCGCGCGCCGAAAGCCCTTATCATAGCATACGATATGAGCGGCGAAATGCGTTCGTGCTCGCGCGCGTTATCAATCAAACTCCGTATTCAGACAAAAAGAGAACGTTGCATCTGCACTGCGCGCAGGTCAATAAACACTTTTATCATCAATCAAAGCTTGCTTGCGCTGCAAAATCTAACCGTCTGTTTGCTGTTAGCCGCTTATGCGTGTTCGCGCGTTCGATTGTACGAGATCCTGCATGCATTGGCTTCGTAGACGACGATACGCATTCGATCAGGATCCCTATTCCTGACTCATCTATGTGTGTCACATGTGACGTTGTTTCAGCTTAAGAATCAGAACCAGGCCTTAGATTCATCTCCAGATAACTTTCAACGACAGCATTGTTATCGTTATGTTGTTGTTACGCGGCTGCAATATTGGATTATGTAATAAATAATTTCGGATTTTTCGGATAAAGCGAAACAAGATTACATTTTCATATGTTATATAATTTTATGAAACAATGCATATGTGTGAATTTATAATAATATCTTCGGTCACACTTGCATACATTGACTTATAAAATTAATTAACAACGTAGGTATATAATTGTTATATTTTATTTGAAAAGTTTGAAATTATTTATTTATTATTGTTGTTTATTGCATAAACAATATATGCGTGTATGTGTGTATGTGTAACCACATAAAAATATGTCTGAAAAAGTCGCGACGAAAAAATCCAAAATATTATAATTCTCCCCTTTTATCGCTATTTGGACCAACTTTCCCTCGTAAAATTCTCCGTCCAGATATTTTCATGACGTGTCGTCACTTTATTTGAATCAAGCCACACACTCTCGCACATCACGCCCGTGAACGCGAGTGTTTAACATGTCCTTTTAATTACTCTTCTAATTCCACGCCGCGGATTCCACGATCGCAGTCTCGTTCTCGATCTTACAGTCCTCGCTCGACAATCCGCTCGCTCGCTTGCTAGTTCGTTCGTTCGTTCGTTTGCTCGTAGCCGACCATGCGCCACACGCATTCATTTACGAATATTGTTACCCGAAATCAGATTGTAGCGCGCGCCTATATTGTTTTCGATGACGCACCCCCGTATGTGGCGCGCATAATCATATTCGCGGTGACGCGGAAAACCGCATGCGCGTGGACGTACATCCGATGAAATTGGCCCGACTAGGATATGTCAAAATCGATATTCGACAATGCCTCGTCGCTATGTATATGTGTGTGTGTGTGTGTGTGTGTGCGTGCGCGCGCGCGCTTTAAAATTCGATGAAGCCTTAACAATTGCTGAATCAACTCGCTGTTCTCTTCAACCGTTTTCTTCGTATTTGAATGTGTTATAATATGATACATACATGACGTAGTATGATGTGATACAATGTATCAAACTGTTAAAATGACAGATCAGTCGGATAAGATGTGCAAGATCATAATGCGTATCCTTTATCTTATCTCTTCATTGTGTAATTTACAGAATGATACGTAAAAAAGTAAAGAATAAAGCATCAATCTGATCTGATATTCGTTGTATTGCAGTTATATGTGACGAAAGGACATGAAGGCAATGACATCGATGTTTCGAAGAAAAGTTTGGCTGTTAGACAGGTGACGTTTGATAGATATGTCGATAAAGACATATTTCCGTTTATAGTCTCGATGATATTATAAAGTATCGCGATCCTCCGAAATACAGTCGAACCAGAAATGTCAACGGGAAGGTAAGCGAGGACGTTTATAAATGTGTACGTACGTGCACAGGGAGTGAACGCAATCGTCCCAAACGCACGCATACACATGCGCGAGCACGGTGTATAGTTTATAAATTACCTTGTAAAAGTCGGAAACATACGCGGAGCCATTTTTGCAGGCCGTGATTCCGCCTGTCGATAGTAATCAACGCGACTTGAATTTTTCATTTCGAGTTTCGAATTCATCCGGCGGTGCTGTGTTATCAGAGCCAGTGACAGAGAAAGAAAGAGAGAGAGAGAGAGAGAGAGAGAGAGAGAGAGAGAGAGAGAGAGAGAGAGAGAGAGAGAGAGAGAGAGAGAGAGAGAGAGCAGGGGAGAACAGGAGAGAGAAAACGAAACCGAGTGAACACGCTGCGAATCTCACCGCGGGTAACGGGACGATACATTAATTAACTCAACGAACGGTGAGTTGCAAAATAATTCTGCTTTTTATTACTATGCGGCACGAACCGCGAGCATAAAATCGCTTGCCCTTTCCGATGATTTTCACAATTGCAAAAACGTAACGCAGTATTAACAAAGTTCCTTTCCACCCTCCTCTTTATCTCTCACTTGTTTAGAGGTTTGGATGAACGGGAAAACGTCGCGAATTAACTTAAAACTGGTTACGACATAATTTACCGCGACCTGGTCGAAGCAAGCGAATGGGTGAGTGTATGTACGCGCGCGCACGATGTCGATTGAATATAACAGGCAAAGTTCGTTTTTTCACCGCTTACGTAACTTTCGCCAGATAGAAAATTTTCCATGACTGGCGCAGCCAGTTTTAACCTCCCCATCATCATATCTCAACAGTCTGCCAATAATAGCATAATTAAAAAGGCTGCCGCGTCGAAAGACACGTGAAAGGAATAAAATTTATTCGCATTATTCCATGCGATTCGCGCAAACGTCGTATTTCGACTGTTTTATTGGTTTGAGCGTGTGCTCGTAGACGTGAGCGCAAATGAATGAATACCTCAAAGGGGAGATTGGACAAGCTTCTGATGTATCGAAATAGTAATAAACTTTGTGTGTGTGTGTGTGACAAGCTGATCCTTTCGAGCAAAAGCACAGGAAATCTATACCACGAGAACTTTCCCATTTTCTGTATTACCGAGCGCAGGCTTCGAGTTTTCTGGATAACTTGATTCACGAGCCGCGAGTAAGCGAACGAGTAATACATCCCCCGACGGACGATCAAGAGCGAGGCGCCAGAAACAAAAAGAAAGCAACGTCTCTCTGAGAAATGCAAACTATTTCTACTTGCATGAGGTAGTACATGCGGGGGCAAAAGTTGCGCTATCTTGTTAGACCGGTAAAATTTAGCCGCCCGTTTCTTCCCTTCGTGACAATTTGATCAACGCTCTCTCGCTCTCCTCTTCATACGTCGTGATTCACTCATTAAATCATTAAACTAAAATTTCTGCTCGACAGATCGCGACTTACGCGGGTGAGATCATGTTGCCTATTAGCATCTTCGGAACTCGAGTGGTCTCTTCAATTCGGAATCGATTGTCGACGGCGAATATCACGCAATATACCGCGTCGTCGTGATTTCGCACGGTTTGTGCTGTTTGTTGATTCGCGGACCGCGCGCGCCAGCTTCCGCGAATTGTCGTGTCTCGTAATTGGTTATTATGCGTTGTAAATACTCACGATATCGCTCAAGCGCGTCCTGCGCCGTCCTTACGAACAATCGTGTGTGACGACGGAAATACGTTCGTAAGAGAAACGCGCATTATAATTCTGTATCGTCCGAACGAGCATCATTTTCGTTGATATCACTTTCTGCCTCGATGTGTTAGCTACCGGCGCAGGTCTGGCTCATACAAAGTCTGACGTGCGCCTCATTCCATAATTCATACCCGCTGGATGTCACGCAATGATAAAGTGATATTGTGTTGCAAATTTATATGACACTCGCCCGCCATTGGCCAACGCGTTTAGGTAATGAGATTCACTAAGAGAGGATACACGGGATACAATTGACGCGCGGCCGGCGTTTCCTATGATAAACATGGGGCCTGAAAACTCGGCTGACGCCAAAATCCACGCGTGTGTAACTTCTAGTTGCGTGGCACTTTGTTGCCAACTAATTCGCCATGATCGTCGCGAAGTATGCCTGACGTCCTGGTCGAACCTTCTGTGTGACGATATCGGGAAGGTTACAACAGTTTTGTATATCGACACGCGCTCTATATCCGGCAGGAAAATTTGTCTTCATCAAGAGACAAATTTTCCTACTGCATACGACTACGTTGTGAAACTATTTGAAAAGAGAAATGTTACTTTTTTCCTACCAATTATTTCCGTAACGAGAGGAAACGAGAAAAATCGTCGATTTAGTCTAACCATTTGTACGTTAAAACACAACAATCTTATCGGCTATGTTCTGTTTGGATAATGTAATAACTTTTTGTAAAAAAGTTTTAAGATTTAAATTTCGCCTCGTCAACATCAGAACGCATCCGATGTCCGACTGGAAAATTTATCTTATCTCTTGAGAATTATCAAAAAAAAATTAATGTCTCTCTCGGGAGCTAATTGAGAAGAAAGAAAAAGAAAAGTGAAACAAA
Source organism: Harpegnathos saltator (assembly GCF_003227715.2). NCBI lineage: Eukaryota > Metazoa > Arthropoda > Insecta > Hymenoptera > Formicidae > Harpegnathos > Harpegnathos saltator. Next base: position 476,174 of record NW_020230336.1, on the reverse strand, counting down.
ATATTATGCGACCTTTTATTGTTCCACTAGAATATACCGCAGTAGCCCGTAACATCAACAATTTTATCGACTTTGTCCTTTCTGGATAATATTGTAATGTTTCAGCATAAGTTTCAGGACTAACAATATTTATGTGACGCTGAAAAACGGGTATTCACGCAATAACAGAACCACCGTGATATCGGGATAAATCAGGAACGCGAAATTAGCCGCGACGTTAAAACGTCGACGGTTGGTCCGGAAAATATTAGCGCCTCAAAAGCCCGTTCATTCTTTTTCACGCATGCCGACGTTCTCCACCGGCGCTTTTTGACATCGTTTGCCATTTCACCGCGGCGAAAGCGATATAGGGACCGGCGCAAACCGCAAGCTCAAGTCGCGCAATATATGCGAGCTTCACGGCGGTATAAAATCGCGCGTAACGTCTGCGTAATTTATGTTGCAATATGTACTGCTACGATATACGGCGCGCGTTGCGTTGCCAGGTTATACAGATACGGGAAATAACAAATATAGCACGAACTCGCCTATTCATTCGCGCGTCGCGTCGCGTCGCGTCGCGCTGAGCCGTGTTCTGGAAAGTATCACCGTTTTGAATCCGGTAATTATTATATGTATTAATGCTCGCTCGGTCGTCCGACCGCGTTAACACGCAGACTGCCAGATCATTATTTCATATCCGTTTTGCCGCACTTCGATAAATATTAAATCACCATCGTAGTTTGTCGCTGCTTCTGATCTTCATCGCAACAAGGCAATGCTCGCGCCAACGGTGTGTTTATCGTTGCATTCAATTTGGGACACTGTGTGTGTTTGTGCGCGCGCGTGCATTATTCCGAGAACGCTTTACTTAAGTGAAAATTACAAATTAACACGAGTCGCAACGTACTCGTACTTTTTAGACGAGCCCGGTAATCGTGTGACGTGAAACTCGAGACGGGCAATTCTGTTTGCACGCAACATTACTTATGACATGAGAAAACGAGCATTCAAATCCGCGACAACGGACGCAACGGACGTCATAAATTGGTCGGGCGACGAGCTTTATTTGTATCGTTGTTCATCGTCGTCGTTCTCGTCGAGGAGATTGCGGTCCTCAAGACTAATTAGATCGTGCTCGAATAATACGACGATGGGAGCCCGGATAAGCCGATTTCAACTCAGTTGCCCTGACGGCGGATAGTAGGACGGAAGCAAGCGGCTCTCCTTTGATTCTGGCCAACGAAATTTCTCAGTACGCGCGTTGCCCTCCTTCTCTTCCCCTTCCCTCTTACTCCTCCTCATCTTCCGTATCGATTGCAACGGATCCCAGCGCGACCGTGCGCAGGTCAGTTCTCTCGCGTAAGTTCTGCTTTCCCTAATTGTACTTGTTGCACTTGGGGTCAGATGCACACGCGGTTCTGGTTTTGGCATCTTCCCAAACCCTTGACAAATGACATCGTAATACGAGATGCGTCACCCCTCCCACCTGTCGACGTTTCCACACGCGCATGAAACGATATTGCCGTTACGCAAATCGCTGTTGTACCGAATATGCGTGATTTCGTACCTCGCCGTCGTAAAATAATATTAATATTTCACCACATGGTGAATCCAACGGAAAAAAATAGAAAAATTGAAGGAAAAAACGATGACAAACATCTGCGCGAATTTTCTCTCCCACCCTCCCTCCCTTCCCCCCTCTCCCTCTCTCTCTCTCTCTCTCTCTCTCTCTCTCTCTCTCTCTCTCTCTCTCTCTCTCTCTCTCTCTCTCCCTCTCTCTCTCTCTCTCTCTCTCCCTCTCTCTCTCTCTCTCTCTTTCTCTCCCTTCTCCTTCTTTTTCTTCATCTTCTTCTTCTTCTTTTTTTCGTAAAAAAATACCGTCGCATAAATTGCTTGCCAGAAGCTTGATGAATTTTATCATTGTTTAATGAACTGGGTACGCGCGTTGCTCATACGCGAATGGTGGATCGACCGCAAATTATGAGCCATTTGCATTCAAAATATGCCGCACGGAGGTATTTGAATAAATGACGTGCTTAATTAAAGAGTGGATTAACGATCGCCCTAGTGGTCCGCTCTCTATGCGTGACAACGCGAATTAGAATGAGGTTGCGAACTTACAAGCGCGAGAGCGTGCTTGTACTAACGATTAGCGTCATTAAGCCATATCGAAGCTGTGTAATTAACGATCTTTACATAGTCGGCGGAAACTAACGTTACATAAATTGCGATTGGACTCTTCCTCTCTCTCTCTCTCTCTCTCTCTCTTTCTCTTTCCCCTCTCTCCTTTCGACGCTAATTAGGAAAACTTCACATTTGCAATTGATTCGTTGTTGCACTCGTACACACACACACACACACACACACACACACACAGATTTCACCTCGGACTCGACACTGACATGTCAAGCACTCGAGACATATTTTACCAGATTACGGAAAAATTAAACACATTTCGGGACGAGCTTAGAAAGTGTACATACATAAATAACGGAGTGATGTGTCCATTATCGAGTAGTCGCCCCATCGTAAAACGACGCTTTGTTAGAAGAAAACTACTAATTAGAACTACTATTACCTAGAAAAATTACAAATTAGTAGGAAAACCTTCCGACGTCCGATGTTCGCAATTTGCTAAATTCAACCAGATACGTTAACCTTACTTACTCGCTCGCTCGTTTCTCCTCATTATCACATTACCGTTTGCGCGCGTATTAACACATTTCTCATCGACAAATGAAATCGAAGTCGGGTGTCGATATGTTAGTTACAAAAGTTCGCATATATACTATTCACGCGAAACTAGTTACACACTGAGTGAACGAGCAACAAACAGTGAACGCGCACGCGACGTCCAACATTCGCATTTGTTGTTTGCTTTTGGTTAGCGTACACCCACTTTACCCCACATCCGAAATGCCAGTAACCTCAACGAGTTTTAATTTTCAGATAATTTGGAAATAAACTATTGTTCGACGCTAATACTTACGAAATCTTTCGACTCTTTTCTTCCGCCGCTCGTTTTTACGTTGGAAGTGGCAGAAATCGACTGGACTCCATCTGACCTCCCCCCCCCTAAAAAGGCACCGCATCAGTCGTGTGCCACGCGATAATCGCGTCGACGACGATTGACTCGCGCGCTCGCTCGCGCTTATTTGAGAAACGAATCGATTTATTGGCTCCGTACGTCGATGATAGCTATTATCGTTCGATCCTTATTTGCGCGGTCAATAAGAAATGAACGTGAGAAAATTTTGCACATCTGAGTCATCGCGCCTCTCGGGACTAGTCGCCAACTACGATCCAAACTGCGCGGAGGGATTCGATACAAAATTTCGCGACGCGCAGCTCCGTTAACGGCGGAATGCAATCTTCGCACCGCTATAACGATGAAATTGAACGCTAGTGATAACGCGGTCAAGGACCTCCCCTGCGGTAAATTGAGTTTGAATTAACAATTATGCGTGTGCGCGTGCATGAGCGAGCGCAAATGCACGTCACAAGGTGAATGAGTATAATTACGCACGTTGTGCGCCGCGACCGGCTTTGCGCAGCTTTTATGAGACGCGGTCGCGCAGACGGACCGCGGTTTTGCGGCTTTTTCTGCCCTAATGATATATCGCGCTGATATGTTGGGTAAAACAGGACAAAGACAAACAAGAAGAATAAGAATGAAAATCAAATGAGATAGAAATGAAAACAAAATGAGAAAAGGATGAAAATGAAATGAAATAAAGATATGAACAAAATAGAACAAGAATGAAAAGAAACAAAGAGCGCCTTAAACAGATTAGAGTTTGTCAGTTTTCCGTCAAATACTTTTATTTCTTTCTTATTTATTTACTTATTTATTTATTTTTTTTTATACAAATGGTTAAGATGCGGCGGTGATGGACACTGTGAATACCCTGATGCAATAGCATTGAGAAATGTTTTTTCTTCGAAAGGATCGACAGAGTTTCATGTGTCGCCATATAGAACGGATAAGTGAGTCGAATCCTATTCTTACAGGGATATACGGGTTTGTAGCTTTTATTCACATTAATATTAAATAGATACGTGTGCACGACATTCTTCTTCGTCGTTATAAGATGACTCTGGAGACAAATTCACAAGCGTGCGTTGAGATGATTTTTGTTGATTTATATACACAAATCATGATAGGTTAGAGAGAGGAACGACTGCTTGTTTTTCCTGTTTCTTTTTCTTTTCTTAGATAACCCAACGACCCCAACGTTATTCTCGAGCGGGTTTCATAATAGGATTGTTTACAGGCGAGCTACATTATATTCTCTGAAATTATGTGACAGGAGCTTTAATTAAAACAAATAAAGAGGCTAATGTACTCGTATTCCGACGGTGTACTCTCTTGGGAATAGAATGTCTCTCTCTTTCTCTCCCTCTCTCTCTTGCTTTTTTGCCTCTCGAATCGCTCCAAAATGTTACCTACATAAGAACAAAAAGCCTATAAGATTACTCGAGTGATTAGCGCGCGAACACTGACCCGGCTCCGAACAAGTCTTTTAATCATCGCAATTAGATTAGTCGCGTTGCCATTTATTACTTAATTACGCTGCAATTAAATGACCTTCTGCTATATTCTACTACCGGAATTATCTCGGCTACTTTTGAATTCTATTGTTTGAATTCTATTGTTGTTTCTAAAGGCATTGGCAAATTAAGACAATTTAACGCGGGGAGAGAAAAAGGAAAAAAGTGAGATAGTGAGACAGGGAGAGAGAAAGAGAGAGAAAGAGAGAGAGTGGGAGGACGGTTGCGGATAGGATGAGTTTGGTGTTAAATTCCCACCATGTTTAATGCCGCGTAAATATGTCAGTTTTCGTCTAATAGTCAGGAAAAGAAAGTGGCACGTTCAAATTCGAATTTGCATGTGAATTTAGCTGTAAGCTTGTGACAATTCGTCAGCTCATGGAAGGCCGCATATTAATGAACAATTAACTTTGGATTTGTGTAAGCACACATAATGTGATTTCTCTATTATATATATATATTAAAGAATATATCATTATGGTAATTTTTAAGTTATCTTGTGGCCAGTACATCGCCTTTTTGATGAGGCTATCATTAGGATAGCATGCGTGCATGCGTATACGCGACAAAGGATTCCTGTATTTTGTCATCGTCCCCCGTATTTCACTGTTTCTTATCATGATGCCCTGACTATGAAATACGTCACCCATGAGAACCGTACCCGCTTATCGTTCTCTCTCCTCCCTCCTTGTCTCTCTCTCCTCTCCCCTCCCTCTTCCACCCCCTCTCTCTCTCTCTCTCTCTCTCTCTCTCTCTCTCTCTCTCTCTCTTTCTCTCCTTTTCTGTCTTTTCCTCTATTTCGTAGCTAGAAGAGAAGGAATAGGAGAACTGTGTGTATGCAAGGACGATTAATTGTATTTGTATCGACAAGGCGCAAATCGTTGCACCAACGACGACGACGATATCACCTATATATGTTATTTAAGCAGAAATTAATATTGCTCGTATATATATATATGTCATTATTGAACGAGGAAAAAAACACAAAGCATCTATGAACGGTGCAAATTAACGATAGAAATGAAAGATTTTGACGAATAATTTTTCGGTTTCTTCGGAGAAGTTACGATCGACGAAAATGGAAAATTATTTCTAGCAGATTCAACAGCAGTAAAATTTTCACTTCTTTACGTTGTATCGAAGGAAGAAGAAAAGAGGAAGAGAGAGAGAGAGAGAGAGAGAGAAAGAGAGAGAGAGAGAGAGAGAGAAAGAGAGAGAGAGGAGGGAGAGGGAGGGAGGGAGGGAGAGAGAATATGTGTGTGTGTATGCGCGTATGTGATGAATCGAATCGAGAATAGAAATCTTTGATTAATTTTTGGCATGCGTAGCAATATATAAAATAGGCAAATTTGATTCTCGATGTGTATATGTATGTATATATGTGTGTGGTACATATACATGCTTAACGATGTAATTATAAATTTCAATCGAGCGAGGAAAGATAATTACAGTGAGATGAAAAAATATACATATATAGCCTGCATCCCAAGCGTATTCAACACCTACGTAATTATAGTAGACAATCGAATCGATACGGTAATTATTTCGCGGGCGAGCAACAGGAAAATACCAGTCAAGCGGCCCGTGTTAGATTAATAAACAAAAATTATTGTATAATTAGTAATAATATCCGAGATATAACTTCTGAAAATATACATTACACGGCGGATTAATGGCAGCGCGGATTTAAACGAGTAATTTATGTGAAATATATGCGGCCGCTTAAACTCCCGCGTAATTAAAACGCCCTTTATTTTCCCCATTTTCCGAAGCGACGTCGATGCATTATTTCTTTAGCGCGGCGATTTTTGCGGAATAATGACGCGTTCAATGGAAAAAACATATTTTCATGGTGCAACATTTGGGCGCGTGGAAATTTGCGTGATATATGAATACGAAATTCGAACTCGAGGTTTACAAATTTTAATCCTCGTTAAATTAGACAGTTTTTATATCGTCGTTTCGGCAGTTTATACATTCCATAGTAGTTCGCTGCTCTCTCTCTCTCTCTCTCTCTCTCTCTCTATCTCTCTCTCTCTTTCTCTCTCTTTTCTGTCGGACGGAAAAAGAAAGGGAAAGAGACAGAACATCAGCTTTGCAAACACAAAAAAGGCGCCAATTTGTAATACAATATATCGCAAATTATCTGAGAGCGCGAAATTTCACTCTTATTATACACAGAGGCACACGGGCTTTTTAAAATTCACGAGATTACGCCCTTTTGCCCGTCGAACGATACGCTCTCGTAACTTTGTCGCGATGCGTTAAGAAAGAGTAATAGGGGAGAAAGGTAGTCCAGTTAGAAATTGTCTTTGGATTAAAACGTAATTGGATTAACGATTAGTAAGCTACACGAGAGATGATCGCGCATGCATCGCGGAAGAATACAGCTTATTAACAGGATTATTAACGCATTTTAATTAAACGACGACGCACGGAGTTCATAGAGGAATCGAGCTGCCGTTCGAGCTGCGCTACCCGCCATGGCCTGTGCCGCGACAGAAACGCGATATATCTATTTCTTCGTGTTATACGGATTATCCGGCGATAGCGCGCGCGACTGCTGGAATTCACGCTGCCGGGGAGACAACGAGGAACATATCGGTGCCGGGTCGGGAACTGTTGCTAATCGTCGCCGCAATCTCGAATTAATGGCACGAAAGCTGCGCGCGGAATTCGGGATTGGTGGTGTGCGACGCGATGCGCCTAACCCAGCAAAAACGTCGTCTCGTCTGCCCGTCCGTGCGTCTGTTTGTTCGCCCGTTCGCCCGTTCGCCCTGTGCGCGTATACATATTGCTCGAAACGATAAATGCTGCTGCTGCGCTCTGGTGCATACGCCTCGATACGTTTTATGCAAATATCGCAACTGCGCCGCTGTATGGAGTTATCGGTGAATTCACGCGTGTCTCTCTACTCCGTGAATCGTACTGGCGGTGGCGGCCGCGCCGCGGACTCGTACGGAGTTGACTCGGTCTGCGAATTTTACAAGAGCGTTTCGAAACGCCGCGATCGCTCGGTCTCGTGTCACATTAATTAAAAGGGACCAGTGTTCTTTAAACATCGCTGTTCGGTCGTTGCATTATTTCGCGATCTAGAGGTACCAGTTGATATCTGTAATATCGTTATTTGGTGAAATATATAAAAATTTGTACGCGGGTACGCGCGTACTCGCGTGTGTGCAAACTCGCGTGGGATATTTTAAATTATGAAATCAACTCTTACGTGCCGTGGCGTCTTTTGTGCAAGATTCTTACGTGCGGACTCGACTTTTGTCGTTTGAGACTTTCAATAAATGCCGGGAAGAAAAATTTGTCGCAAGGAAAGAAAGAGGGAGAAATTTGTATTATTTTTCCCAGGAATTATATATATATATATATACACATATACATATATATGTGGCGTGTACTTAAATTATCCAAATCACAATTAAAGATACCGACATTTGTCCGAGTGTAAATCGATCTTGGCGAAAATATAAAACCTCCCTCATTTGGGGAAAAAACGTCGTTACTATTTCGCAATTTAAACGTGAGAAAATCATCGTTCGTAAATATTGTTGATCGTCCTAATTTCAAGCTCTGATTCTTAAATGCAATACGAAAATCTCATTTTTACATTAATATCTCCGTCGAGGTTCAACATCGGGTTTCAGAATATACGAAGGTAGGATGAAGAGAAAAAAGAGAAAGACAGAGAGAGAAAGGTGGGCTTTTCGGAATAGTTCCATATCTCGTTTAGAAATAGAATTAAAATCAAAAGGAGTTCGCGACGGTCCCGGACGCGGACGTAAGAAGAGCATGGAGAGAAAAAGAAAGAGGACGCGATTTAACAATGGACTCGGGCTCGCTCGCGCGTGAAATACGATTGACAATTGCACGTTTCGAAAGAATATTCGCCAGACGAGTGAGTCAAACTACCGGGCAGTCGCCAGCGGTGTCTTGCACGACGCCGCTAGTTCGCTTGAAAGTTTCTTATTTTCCAGCGCGAAATTCTCTGCGGCGATGCGGCGAGCAAACGAAGCGCCATCCCCCGCTATTGATCGTCGCCGGCGTCCTCAACATGGCGCCGGGGGTGGCGTTCGCGCTGAGCCTGATCCTCGTCGTCGGTCACCTGCAGGAAGGGCCAGGCACTCTCGCGAAGACTTTCACATTTCCCGAGTATCCGTACAAGGAGACCACCAAAAATGTAAGTCGGCCGTCCAAGTCCGCCGTCGAATTCGTTGTTCGCTGCAAGTGGTGCCGCGCGTGCTTAACGCCAGGTACAGGTTATGATCGAGCAACCCCCATTCTCGTGCGAGTTGACACTTTTACGACGTCAAGACAGGTGTGCGACGGTAATCCGGCTTGACGCTTCTTCGTTTCGCGAGCCTGGTCAGCTGGTTAATAAGAGCCTTTTCGAGTTATCACGTCCGGATAAACACGGAATCGCCGAGGATCGGCGTAAGTGGACCGTTTTCGTCCCGCTTCGCGCGTGATCCATCGACCATCCGGTCGATTTGGTGATTTTATCGGACTTGATTGATCGGAGTTTATAAAAAAGATATAGATATAAAAAAAGAGAGGAAATTTATTCTCGTCTGGAAAAGTGTTCAGAGAAGCAAGTTTAGAGGCATAATGAAATACGTCGTGTATCGAGTAATTATCGTTTACATGAGAAGATAAGAAAGTTCGCGTTGGAGAGAGAGAGAGAGAGAGAGAGAGAGAGAGAGAGAGAGAGAGAGAGAGAGAGAGAGAGAGAGAAAGAGAGAGAGAGAGAGAGAGAGAGAGAGAGAAAGAGAGAGAGAGAGAGAGGGAGAGGGGGGAGAGAGAGAGAGAGAGAGAGAGAGAGAGAGAGAGAGAGAGAATGAAACCGCGATCGATTTGACATTAAGTTAGGAGAAGGGGGATGGAGGAGTATTCGGCTAAAGGCCAAAGTGTACATGGTCGTACCGGAAGTTTGCGAATATTTGCATTGCGAAGTTGAAGCGCGAGTTTAAAGCCACGATTCAGCGCGATTGCAACGAAAGAATTCTCCCTATCGAGGTCGAATTTTACTGATACGAAAAAGTAATAGTAGAATTTGTGAAAATTGCATCTTGAATGGAATGTGAATCGTGAATGTGAGGGAAAAGTACAAGATCGGAAACAAATCCCCGGATCCCCATGATATAATATATTACCTCCTTTCTGTGTATATATGTTCTACATTGAATGTTTAAAAACATTCGTTTACTTATTAAGAGCAAAAGAGTAAAAGTGTCAAGAGTTAAGTGTATTTGTGGACAGAAAAGTTCTTCGAAAGTGCTCGTACAAGTTTAGCAGTGTACACACAATATATTTATCTCAACCCAAATTTTCATTTCCTTTTAAATAGAACTTGCGATTGCTTTCGTGGAAAACTGCAGATTTCGAAAAAGAAAATATATTTTATTATTTAAAACAAATTTCTCCTGATGAAAAATTTGTACATTAGAAAATATGTTATTAGTGCTTACCTATTCTTACGTATTCTAGTAAGAGTTGTTTTCTAGTGGGAAAATTTTCCTATTATATAGAGAAAAACAGATGTATCCTAAAGCTCACACGGCGTATAACGGATTTTTATCTTGCACAACTTGCAGCATTGTCTTACACACTGCCGGAAGATATCGGCCGCGTTCACGTTCGGACGCTTTTATTCCGCGTCGCGGAGAAAGGCGAATGCGTGCAGAGTAACTCGGCGAGGAAAATTAAAGGCATATAGCATGCACAATACGCCATGTTGCCGGATGTCATATTGATTTTAATTGAGGTTAATCCTCCGACATGCACGAATCAATTGTTGCATTCCGCTTTACTTCATCGCGACGCGGAATGCAAGTGTCGTTTTATTAACGTCGCAGGAGACGTGCCACGAAATACGTACTTGCATATCTGAATTAACATTCGCCGGAAATTAACGCTTCAGCGAAGAGGTGCAATTCGCGGTCATGATTCACGATGTATTAAATTGGCAACTGATTCGCGGTGGGTTTTCATGCAGGCTGGAATGTATCAACATTGAAATATCGTATAGTATTCACGAATGGCTGAGGGCTAGAGACAACAGAAAGATGTTCGTTATGTACATTAATGAGAGAAAAATATGTAAAAAATGAAAGAATATTTTTCGGTAAGCACTAATAACATATTTTCTAATGTACATATTTTTACATCAGGAGAAATTTGTTTTAAATAATAAAATATATTTTCTTTTTCGAAATCTGCAGTTTTCCACGAAAGCAATCGCAAGTTCTATTTAAAAGAAAATGAAAATTTGGGTTGACATAAATATATTGTTAGTATTGAAGACGAATCTTTTAGAATTGTTGGATATTTTTCAACGGAAGATTACAGCTTATTTTTCTCTTTACATATTAAAATAAATTATAAAATTTTTTATCTTCAATTTTTTCACCATTGTCTATGCAACGCAAACATTATTGCGTCACCGATAAAAATATTCCGCATCAAATAAAGATTTTTCAATGTGAAATCTCCCGTCAGGAAACTTCATCCTGATATACCTGATTAATATGTATCGCATTTTATTCACTTTATAAAATAAAATCATTTCTCTCAAACTTTAATCAATTCGTTTCTACGAAGATCAATTATATATGTAGCGAGGTAGATGAAACTTTACACGCACGCAAAGCGACGTTATATAAATCAATGTCATAATTAACAATCAGTAAAATATTGTGTTGCGCAGGAGCTTCTTTTCCGGCAATTCGAGCAAGCTTGCGAGGAGAGCGGCGGCTGCAAAATGTTGTCGCACAGGAGCGGTGTCGCAAAAACAAGATGCATTCGAGAATGCGTGTCGCCGTCTTGCTACAAGGAAATTTATTTATTCGATCAGGTAGCTAAGTGTGTATACTAATTTCGGCAATTATGGCAATTCCGTTAATTGCACTTGCTTACGTTGCTCTCTCACATGTACGTGCAGTTATACAGGATAATCCATTTTAAAGACTCATTTGAAATCAAATATTTCGGAAGGAATACATTTGGAGAAGAAAATATTTCAGAGAAAAATTTGATCTCTGAAGAGATGAAATCAAGATTACTGTTTTTATCGTTCTCTTAGAAACAAGCAATTTTCTTATTCGAAACAATTTTTTTACAAATAATGTTTTTTCTCGAATATTCCAAGTTTGAAGTGGATGTTTAAAATGGATCACTCTGTATATTTTGCGCGTGTATACTGTATACTGACGATACAAATAATGAACGATCAACACGTTTCAGCTGGAGGAAGGTGAGATTGACGTGAGATTAAATTCCTTCAAGGGTTGCTTCATGCAGCGAAACGGACGACCGCGCAAGTAAAAGACGAAGGAACGAGGAAAAGCCGCTCGATTTCTAATCGCGAGATGAAAGAACGAGCGAGCGAACTATCGTGGGACGAACCCCTTCGACTTTTATTATAATTGTGAGAAAAGAATGAAAAAAAGGACACAGTCCGTCGAGTCTGACGCTCTCTCTCTGTTGCTCTCGGAGTTTGTTGCTTCAAAAGGATGAAATTGACGGACTAACACACAGGACCGCGCCGCATGATTGAACATTCTACGATAATTGCTGAATGTGTATTATTTACAAATGCACATTGTGCGACATATTGCAAAGAATAATAAATTGTAGAGAGAAAAAGAGAGAGAGAGAGAGAGAGAGAGAGAGAGAGAGAGAGAGAGAGAGAGAGAGAGAGAGAGAGAGAGAGAGAGAGAGAGAGCAATTGTGGTAGGTATGGTAACGATGGTGGTACACTGACGTGACTCGTGCTCAAGTTTCGTGAACAATCTTTTTCTACTTTTTGTACGCACATGTTATAGTCACGAGGACGTCATTGTCATATAACGTTGATAAACGATATTGCACAAAATAAAGGGTTAAATTAACAGTTCGCCGACTAGTATAGCAAATTCCAAGCTGTTTTACCGCTTTTGTACATTACTAAAGAATAATCTTGTTGAAATAATCTTTAATCTTTCGGTACACGCACGCATGCACGCACGCACGTACATATACATATAGATACTATTGATCTGTCTACGATATAAATAACAAATAACAATCTCGATGTATAGCGAGTGATGAATAGCGATATTTCAAAATCATCCAAGCGTTCATTGTTATACGCGTACTTCATTCCCCTTAGATACAAATTGAATTTCAAGTTGAATTTCAAGTTGACGAAATCTTATTGAAAGTAAATTACATCGATCTTATTCGAGAGAGGGGACAAGTCGCAAACATTAAATATTTTGTAGAAAAAGGAAGGAACGCAAGAAAGAAGACGTGTATGTAATTTCAATGAATTTATATAAGCTACTTGTACTGTGATACAACGTGATATGATCTACGAGTTTTATTACTGTTTTCTCGAGTACTGCGACAACGCTGTAAAGGGAAAAAATATGTGTACACATACACATGTATATGTGTATGTGTGTGTGTGTGTGTGAAAAACAGTAATAGTAACGTAAGTAAGATAAAACAATCAATCCTGTGAGATGCGTGTGATTTACGCGAAACGCTTATGGAAGTGAAGGAGCGATATGCATCGCGCGCCGCAGTTGTAGATAGACGTCTTTCTTGATATTAACGATTGCGGAATACTCTTTGAGGTGACCTAAAACTTTGTAAAAAGACGACTTGTACAACAATCTGGAATTTCACGACACGTCGTTACAACTCGTCTTGTGATAACGAAGTTACGTGGTGGCGAATTTCACAAAGTGGTATAATACGTATCGCACGGTCACGACATTGAGGACGAGATTATAATTACTTATGATACTTAGTGTAGAAACGGGACACTAATGTGATAATATCGGCATTACAAAAGAGTCCAACAAAACAGCATAACCATTTGAACATACTCCATGTCTCTTTGCACAAAATTTTCTTATAAAATCTTCTTATAAAAAGGCAGTTAATTAGAAGAGAGCTGACATGTGAAAGCAGTTTTGAATCAATAGATAATTATGTCAATTTTTATGTGCTTTTTTTATCTTTGTCTCTTTCTGTCTTTCTCTCTTTTTTTATCTTTCTTATTAAAAAGAGGGTATGATTGTTGATTTTTTGAGATAGGCTTTACGACGCGACGTGAGGCATTATCGTTTGCTTCCGCGTCGCTTTAAATGTAACTTATCTGTGCGTATGTGATATAAAGAAATTCACAGAGATTAATAACCATGTTTACCTTGCTGATATTCGTTTTTTGCAGTACGACAGCCACTTTATCTCGTGTTAAATTTATTTCGTGTTAGAAGCTCGCATATAAATCTATTTTGCTGTACGGCGATTTTGTGTATGCATTAACAGCTCGATTAGATTTTCTACGTAAACGATTAAAGATTATTCGTGCTGGAATGTGCGTGAAATTGTGTTGGGTGATTTGAGATTTGTTGGCAAGATAGAGATTTTTATACGTGAATTTTTTGTGAGAGGTCTTTTAGGATTGTTATCTTGAGGATCTGTTTTGGCGATGAACTATGTATATATACAACTTTATGTTGATCGACGATTATTCCGATTTCTTTCAAAAATATTTAGACGTATAGATTCTTTAATAGCGTGGCGTCTTTCAAGTAGGTTCTATAAGCATTGTAATGGAAATATCTTGACCAAATATATCATTCTATACTGAAAGATTATCTGTTCTTTTCGTTATTTTTTATGTGAGAATGCACAGAGCCCTTGTTTGTATATTTGTTTTTCTTATGATTTGTGCGACATAACTGCCGACACTAGTGGAAATGTATGCTAGCTTCATCATTGGTGTTATGAATTTTAAACTTGCGGTCCTTTTTTTTCGTTTTCGTATGGTATTGATGATGCTATCGGTGTTGTGTGTTATGAAATATATTGGCATTGTATGTAGTCAAATGATATTAATTAATTTTAGTACAATTTCTATATGTGTAATTACATAAACCAATGCGTTAAATGAGCGTGTAGCTAGTACGGACGTCCACGAAAAATCAGACGGTTTCTGTTTTAGATGACAACACGCCGGACGAGGCACCTCCTCCGGCATGGAGACTTCCGACCAAAGATGTCATCCAAAAACGTCATGACGATTAATACCCGTATTCATTACAAACCCGTTCTTCCTTATCTTAAAAATGGAGGAAGCCTCGATGAAGGATTCGTTGAACCTCCAAGGCCACCTTATTTCATAAATGGATCTCGAGTCTTCCTTCCAGAAGGAATAAAGGAAGGAAGGAAAGCTGCGTTCCTATATTTACTGTCAGTACTGAAATTCTATAATATTATATATGTGACACGAGCTATAGATTTTTAGTAGCAATGGATATTGGACCGCAGCTATAACCTAGCATCGGTTTAGCAGTGCATATTGCAATATGGATAAAGATAATAAAAACGTACATTATACGGAACAAGAGCGAATATTCTTGGCGCAGCTTATCGCTGAGATTATAAAAAGAAATTTCTTCGTCAGAATCATTTAAAAATTCGTTTTCTATTATTTCTTGTTTCCTTTATATACTTTTAGTTTGAAAACGCGACATCACAAGTAAATTATAATGGGCCAAAAGTAAATATTGCAGGTTATGTTTAGTTTTTCCGCGCATCATGTGCTAAAAACTTATTACACTTTTGTGCATTAGTTCAGAAGTGCAGCGAAAGCAACGAACGAACGAACGAACGAACGAACGAACGAACGAACGAACGAACGAACGAACGAACGAACGAACGAACGAACGAACGAACGAACGAACGAACGAACGAACGAACGAACGAACGAACGAACGAACGAACGAACGAACGAACGAACGAACGAACGAACGAACGAACGAACGAACGAACGAACGAACGAACGAACGAACGAACGAACGAACGAACGAACGAACGAACGAACGAACGAACGAACGAACGAACGAACGAACGAACGAACGAACGAACGAACGAACGAACGAACGAACGAACGAACGAACGAACGAACGAACGAACGAACGAACGAACGAACGAACGAACGAACGAACGAACGAACGAACGGACGACGACGATGACTACGACGACGACGAACGAGCGAATACGAATGAACGAATGAACGAACGAACCAATGTTATAATTTATGATTTTTTAGTTAAATCTTTTTATTTTTATTAGATAAGCGCATATATGGCTAATTTAAGGAATGCCGGAAGGATTTATGTAACCATGCTTTGATGTCATCAGATTTGTCATTAATGAAGTATTCTGATTATAAATATTGACGATTTTTAATTCTGACGAAAAAAACCCCATATCAACAGGCATATGTGAAACACTGTTGTACAGATTCGAGTAGTGCGCGTAAATATTATTCATATTAAGTGATGAAACTTTAAAATTGACTAGCCGGATGCTAGAACATCCTTATTTTTATTTAAATGGCGTGTAAACGAATGTTAGTTGAGAAGATGTTATCCTCAGTCGGCAACTTTGCGATGAAATATATTGCGACGCTATAGCGCATGCGTAAGATGATGTAAGAGCTCTATGAAAGCATATGCCAATGACGGCAATAAAGCGCATCGCAAGGTTCATGGAGGGGCCCGCGCTATCCGATCAGCTGTCTTCCCGTGTTTCTTGCGCGAATGCTTTATTTCAGGTTGTGTTGTCCAGTGGATACTAAGTAACAGTTACATTCACATTATATATATATTTGCCCACTAGGACTCCATATTGAATAAAAGAAGATAACCTGTAGTCGATGGTATACATAGGCAATTTACTATTATTTATAAACATTAAGGAACAAATCCTAATGCGACTGGAGTTTGTGGTTTTGGCGGAACTATTAGGGATAGAGGATTCCGAAGAGATAGAGAATAACATATAACACATTTATTTAATGCACCCCAGTCGATGGTAGTGTATAGCCAATTTGTATTAATTTTATAAAAGTTAATAAACTTTTAAACCGACTGGGTTTTGTGGTGAATCTCGACTTAGGGATGCAATAATCAGAGGAGTTGATTGATCCAATCAAAAATAAATATTTATTAATTTCAATAATTATGTTGCTACTCGCATGCAAGCTGAGGACTGGAACCTACAATTAGCGTATATTGCTATAATCTAGACACTCTATAGTGTACGGTGTTTCGGCTATACTTATAGGACGACGGAAATTTTTGGTCGCGCGATCACGTGGTCGTTGATCGGTGCGTCAGATACTCTCTTAGATACTATTTCTCTTAGATACTCATCTCTTAGATACTCAGATTACGCTCTTAGATACTATTTTACATAGTCCTTTTCGGACTTGCAACCTTCTCATGCGCTTGTACTGCGAGAATGCGTCCCACAATAACCCTTATGTGCCAGAGTTTTCATTATTTTAACAAATTATGTGTTTAACCCCAGTCGATGACGTTCAGTGAGTCTCGAACACATGTTTTTGCCCAGTCGCGGTCACATCCTGGCGTCCCATCGACTGCTGTTCTATGGGATCCAGTGGGTTGTTATTATCTGGACTCAGTGCCTTGTTATTTGTCTGGTGTCCAGTGGACTGTTATTATCTGGACCGATTGACTTGTATGGTGTCCAGTGGACTGTTATTATCTGGACCAGTGACTTTTTGTTATCGTCTGGGGTCCAGTGGACTGTTGTTATTTGGACCCAGTGACTTGTTGTCTGAGGGTCCAATGGACTGTTTGTTATCTGGACCCAGTAATTTGTTGTTGTCTGACGTCCAGTGGGATGTCATTACCTGGACGCAGTCGTTGGTATTGACTGTTGTTTTTCTCTCCCAGTCGATCTTGGACTGGTTTTTCAGTTAGTCAGGCCCTTTGGACGGCCTTTGCTGGTGCTTTTCAGGTCTGTCTTTTCTTTTGACAGACTTTCACGGTCAGGATCACATGACCGTTCTGTATACGGTCAAATACACAATATACTTTACGCTGAAGAATTACAGCGCTGAGTTGGCTAGTTAGGTTAGATTTTATTAAGCTTTTATTTACCCATCCATTGTTTTTGAAGTTATTTTGACCCACCCTTCTTGTTTATTTGTATATGGGTCCTGAGAGACGCACTCTTGCCTTTCACCGTAACAGGTGTTACAAAAATAATAAGAACTTACTTGCTAACTTATTCTATTCTTATCTCTAAGTTATATTTACCGACTATAATGACCATAAACGAGCAACTACTTCGTGCTTATTGGCCTTGAACAAAAATTTGGAAATAACTTTTTACTTATGTTGTACTATAACGCCTTGTGGTTTGCTTTTCACGACCTTTTGGTTCCGCAATTAACAAAAAGAAACTATGAACAACAAATAATTAATCGAGCTTTACTAACGAAAATAACGCAGCTTTTTGTGCTGAAAAATAAACTTAATATGACACCAAAGTTCGCCTAAGACTCAGTTCGCGACCTCTTCTCGTGTCTTGTTTTTAAATAAAATAAAATAACATTATGGGACTACAAAAACGTCCCCGTATCTTCGTTTGTTACCTATTGGTATTCCTGGGGTTGCTCCGACCGGTTGACCTCCTCGATCGGCTCGGCAGATATTTCTGCGCCTTTTTCCGCTTCTGCTACTCCTTGCGCACCTTCAAGATGTTTGTCGGTTGCGCTGTCCTGTAACCACTGCCTGGTCACACTGCCTCCGTTTGTCGAGGTGATGAGAACACTCTCGCTGGTACTGCGTTGATCTGCGTTGATCTCGTTATCGATGGCCTCTACAGATGGTTGGCTTATTGATGCAGTGGATGATTCCAGTGTTGTGGTTGAGTATGTCGACTTGTTCGTGTTGTCTTGTATATCTTTTTTGACATATGTTGTGTTTGCTGCCTCCGTTGATGTGCTAGTTGTCGGTTCTTGAGCCTGCGTGGAGTTGTTTTCATTCGGCTCGGCAGAAGTTTTCTCGCTATTATTAGTTTTTTGTGTGACCTGTATTTTGTTTAGGTCAATTCTTGCTGTTATGCGTTTATCTTTGTTAACGATGGTAGTCCTCGTTGTCGGAGATTTATTTAATGTTAGTAGGTTCTCGGGAACGTCTGACGAGGATTCGCTTGTTTGTCTTGTAGGGTGACGCCTGTCTTCTAAGTCTGCAAATAGCTCATCTATCTCTGCTCGGAGTGCGTCGTTGGCTCTTTCCAACTCTCTTCGTCTGCGGCGCGCCTCCTGCAGCCTTTGCATCAGCTCCTTCGTTCGTCTATCCATGCTGGCTTCCTTCGTTCCAGTCAGCGGATGTGTGGTAGGTAGAATTTCGACTTTGGTTAGAGTCGTCGCTGACTTGTTTCTTTGTTGCTCGGTCTCTTTGAAATTCCGAAGCAGACTCCTCTCTCTCGTTTAATGAGGATGTATAGGATGTAAGTTCAGGTTTTGAGATTAGATAGGATAACTCGGTGGATCGTTGCGTGTAGTCTGTTGCTGTCACCACCTAGTCCCGTTCTAAAGTGATCCTAGTTAGTTGGGTCACTTGTCCCTGTGAAAATTGGATGGTTTTTATTACACATTCTATCGCCGCTGTATTCTGTTCTATTTGTTCCTGAGGAACTAAGATTTCGGCCGACGCTTGTGAACCTAAAGACGATTAGAGCTCACCTATTCTACGCCACAATGGATCTACTATTTCCGGGTTGTTGTGGTTCTGGTAAATCTCGTAGTGGGCTTTCTCTCGGTTTATCCATATTTGTTCTATTATAAGTCGAGGGAGTCCTTGTGTTAGGTGATTGTACCACTCGTAAAAGATTAGATCGCCCTCACAGAGGTCGTCGAAATGCTCGCCTGCTAGTTTAGCGGGCATGTGCCATGTTCGCGGAAAATAAAAGTCTCTAACGGCACGGCTGCCGAATTGAATGTTATGTCGTATGACTTTAAATAATAGCGCGTAGTAATTCTCTTTATAATTAAATGGAGCTACTTGACCTTGTATCGTAAGGATATCCGACGAATATCTAAAGATAGAGTCGTATCCCTCTTCTTTTAAATAGCGATTGATACGTGCTATTGGTTTGCTTAGGTCATTTATTTTATTATCTTGATTCTTTTCTACGAACCAAGCGTTTGCGAAATTGTAACAAAGAACCTCGCAGTCCTCATCGTCGACTATTTGACGCGGTGGACCGTAGATGGGATCTGGTTCGGAAATGTGATCAACTACTTCTTCTCTTATTGGAGATAATTGCTCGGTTTGAGTTTTTACATCGACTACACGTATTGTTCTTAGTTGAGGTGGTTGTTTGTACCAGTCGCCTATGTGCACGCGTCTGCATACGTTATTCGCGAAGTCGCTCGAGTAGCTCGTTGTTGAGTTTTCGTTTTTATATGTTTTGCGCGGATCAGGCTTTCATCGCGTTTTCGGTAGTTATTCGCGTTGTCACTATCTGTTGACCAGTCTTTCTTTTCTTCGCGTGGTGGTTGGTACTTCTGTTCTTCTTCGCTCTCCGAAGATTTTTTATTTTCGTGTATAAATATAGGTACGCATTGGTCGAACCTGATTCTTTCATCGAAGTCCAAGATTCTTTCATCCTGGGTGTGCTGCTAGGCCTTGGTTGTCAAACCAGTCGAAGTATTCGTAATATTCCTCTGGCAGCTCTTCATCAAAGGCATGCGCTGCCTCATTGACTCCGAATTTGACCTCTTTGATTTTGTCGAAGGAAAGAGGTGTATAGAACTCCGGTAATTGTTCAAACTTTTCGGTGGACAGATAAGATAGAGAGATTTGCCTGTGAGTATTCTATTGTTCAGGGCTTCTTTGGCTTTGGCGTAAGTCCAGTCCCTGTTTCTCTACCGACAATCTCTGAGGTTATCTCTTTTGTTGATTTCCTCTATGTGATATCGCAACTGTTCAGGAGTTAATCTATTGAGGATTGGTTGTTCCTCCTGGCGAGCTATATCGAACCATTTAATTTTTCGGTTCTTTGAATTCTGAGAAGTGGTGTTCGATCTTATGCAGCCTATTGTATTCGTAGGACTGTCTTCTATAATCTGTATCATTCTTGCTGCGTCATTGAGTTCGTAATGGCGTTCTCGAATGGTTCCCATTACATCCGGAGTACATTTGCCCTCTTCTATGAATTTTTCCCACTTCTCTGGTTCTTCAACTTACTCCGGTATGGGGTTACTTATTTGCCATTTCACCTGTTGTTTTCTATTATCATTACGTCTGTTTTTAAAGACGTGCGTGGTAATGGGGCAGATCGGCATTCGTCCCGTTCTGATTTAGTATTTCTTGACTTTCTTGTCTCGCGTGTCTGTACCGAGACTGTAGATGTTGGTTGCGTATCTGTATATGAACCGACGCTTTCTATCTCTTCTATCTTTACCCCGATGTAATCGTAATGGGCCCTTCGGCCCATTTATTACTCGGTCGTTGTGCCCGAAGATAGGGAAATTGGTTGATCGTCTTGAACTGTCTCAGACGGTCTGGGAATTTGATAATCGTTTACCGCTGGATCGGGGGATGAGTCTGGTGCACTTGTCGGCATTGTCCGTGACTCTTTTTGGTGTGAGCTTGTCTCGGACATTATTGTTTCATCCTGTGACTCTGTCGTCTGACCAGTAAAAGTAATTGTTTGCTCCACTTCTCCAGTGAGTGGAATCTGCTGGTCGACTTGATTTTGGGTTCCGGAGGTTTCTGCGTGTGCGGCTGCTTTGTGATCCTTGGGTGGTAAGTGTCGGCCTATTTCTTTTGGGTCGATGTATTTTAGCATTGCGCTTCTGTGTGGACGAAGGTGTCTTCTATTACATATGCCCGCATCGCC
The DNA here is from genome assembly GCF_003227715.2 of Harpegnathos saltator. Lineage (NCBI taxonomy): Eukaryota > Metazoa > Arthropoda > Insecta > Hymenoptera > Formicidae > Harpegnathos > Harpegnathos saltator. The sequence continues at coordinate 454,913 of NW_020230336.1, read as the reverse complement.
CCCATTTGGCCATTGCAGCTTGAACATGTTAGGATATGAGGATCCAACTATTGTTAACGGCCCCTCGTACAAAGGATACAGCTTGTGTATCTCTTTGTGTTCCGCTGAGCTTATGCGGTGAGTTTTTCGCCACACGCGGATTCCTTCTTTAAATTGGATGGCCTCGCCTCTCTTTTGTTGTTGAATCGTGCGTTTTCCGGAAACCATCTTCATATTTTTCGACGCTATTTCGATGCGTCTTTTATGTTCCCGCCAATTATGTGGGTGGGTGGGCTGGGTAGCTATCGGTTTTAAGATTGACGGTATTTTATGCTGAACTTCCCTTCCCCATCTATCATTGTACTCCAGGGCCATTGGTGGAAACCCTGTGCTGGAGTGTATGGACTCGTTAATTATATTCTCGACACGAGGTACTATTTTATCCCACTGTGTATGGTTGTCGCACGAGTATGCCCTCAAGGCGCGATCCAGTTCGCACATCACCCTCGCAACCGGGTTAGCTTGGGGATTGTACGGCGATGTCTTTTTAAGTAGGATATGGTGTCGGTTCGCGAATCCTATCCATGTACGGGTGAGGAATTGTCCTCCGCAATCCGATAAAATCGACGCCGGAGCGAATCCGCGTCGCGGTATGTATTTATGCTCGACGATATTGACAATCGTTTCCGCTGTTTGATTTTGCATCGGGTACAACGCAACGACCTTGGAAAATAAGTCCATTAATACGAGTATGTATTCATTTCCCTGAGTGGACCTAGGTAGGGGACCGTACAAATCTATCGACACCTGTTTACCGGTGTCTCCGGGTAAGTCGTAATAGTATTTATCCTCTTTCGGGCGAGTATACCACTTGGTGGCGTGACATGTCATGCATGAGGCTACGACGTCCTTTACTATGTCGTCGGCGTTGTGTACATCAAAGTATCTTTTTGTGAATTCGAGGACTTTATCTGTCCCGAAGTGAACCATGTATTTGTGGACTTTTTCCACTAATTGCCAAGCTATCTCTTGTGGGACTGTTACTCTGTCAGATTCTCCTGATTCCGTGATAGTCCGCACGAGGTTTTCGCGTTCACGATATAGCTGAGGATTTCTGGTTCTTCTCGTCTCTAGCTCTTCACTGTTAAGCTGCGCTAGCTTGATCCAGTCGATCCAAGTGGAAGGATCTATCTCTTCCTGGGGGGCCGCTTGGTACATGCAAATCGCATTACTGTTGGATTGTCGGGTCTCTTCCTCGCGATCTTGTTCCTCCTCCGGCGATGATTGCTCGATGAGAGATACGAATTCGTCGTATCTCTCGGTTCGGTCTGTTCCGGTGATCGTTAGTCCTAGACTGTTTGTTCGCGGGCTATCCGTGAGTGTTCTCTCTATTCTCGTCGTTAACGACCTATCGAGCCTACTTTTTCCCCCTTCACGCGGTGATACATCTTCTCGTGCCGGTTCGAATTTAGCCCCCGACCTTGTCGATGCGCTTACTCCCGGAGGAGTCCTCCACATTCCCTCCGTATGTGATATCGACGGGCCCACCAACGAGTCTTCCGACTCGAGGGGAAATTGTGAAGTCTTTGTGTCGTCTTTATTCATTTCAGATTGTTCTGTCAAGAATGCTCAATCCGGTTACGGGATTTGGATGGATCAGGCTCGGGAGAGAGAAGAGTCAGTTTCCGGAGAGACCAAGCTTCTCCGAAGATGACTTAATTACGATCGCCCGTCGGTTTGATGTCTATCGCGAACTATATTGATACCAGATTGGTTGGACAACCTTTGCAAACCGAAACACACACGAACTCGCATTTTCTACTTCGTTTTTACCCCAGATGTACCTGTCGCTGGTGTTGACTGGTCCGAGCGAACCACGTTTCGTTCTACGATTGTTATTGATTGCACGGGGATTATCCGTCTTGTATTATGACTAGAGTATTTGTTTCAACCGGTGGTGCACGCGGACTTCCCTCTTATTCGTTAGTAATTTACCGGAATCTCGTCTCCCGCAACGAGTGTCAGCGCTGTCTGTAGACAAGCAACGCGCGATTAAGCGCGAATCAGTGTCCTTTAACTAGCAAGAACGAACGGTGAAGTTAATTCTCACCACCCTGCGAACCGCGAGTCCACAGGGATATATTAATTTAAGTGCCGATGTTGCGGCTTCTAGATGCTACTCGACTCCGCGTTATAAAAAACTAAATCCCGATAATATCTCTCCTCTTTGATGTTACTACGTTCCGCTCTGTGTATTCGTGTCACCAGCGCTTGTTTACCTAATTTGTCTAGTCGATACCCGGGCGTTTCGCCCCGGAGTATCCTTTCAGGACTATTGCTCTTAACTCTACGACTGACACTTGTTCGACCGATGGGTTTCTGTCGCACGCTCGCGCGAATATCTTGACCACGACCGCCGTCACTCCTACCGTAACGCGTGCGCGGCTTCCCGAGAATTCGGTGTTCCTCTCGCCAGAGGATGCACCTTTTAAAACGCGGTTCTATGTATGATTATTTATTCCACGTCGAGTCTCAGCGCTTAATGACTCGGACGTCCTCAACGACGGTCCTGTCACGGTCGCCAGTTTTGAGATATTATGATATGCTCTAAGTATATTGCGGCCTGAGCTATCTCAGAAGAGTGTTTCCACTCACCCGAAGAAGGAGGGAGGAGTTATGTGTGTGACCGGGTTTCGGAGGGCGCTTATATTTAAGGCCTACCCGGTTACCCTGACCAGTAGTTTCCGTTGTGCGGTATCCGATGTCCAGTCGGATGCGAGGGATTGGACGATCCTTTATCACCTCCGCTCGGCTTACACAGTCGCCAGTCGCTGGTATTTAGAGGGGCAGCGACCCTGTAAGATTCGAGGGGATCGTCAATAGTCGGGTTCACTAAATCCGAGTTCCGAAGTCGCAAATTCGGTCACTGGACTGTACGGTGATATTGAACATAAATCTGAGTCAATATAGTATGGTGGTTGACTATCCACCAGTGGCTTGTGCTCGTTGGGCGGCGCCTCGCCAGTGAGTGGTCCCAGATGGGCAATATCTCAACCGTTTACGAAAACTGGATAATTCGCGCAACCGACAGGATTACGTGGTGCGCGAAAAACTATCAGCGTTACAATTTCGCCCTAGTTCGTTCTACGCCTGAAAATAAAGTGACCACCAGTCGGTGGCGTAGTGAGGTACCTCTGATGACGCCTATAGCCAGTGAGTTGCGATCTCCTGGTGTTCGAATCCAGTCGATGACGTGGGGTGGCAGTTTTTTATATTTTTTATTTATTAATGCCTGGACTGGATAAACAAAGTACCCAACTGGAATTTGTGGTCTCGGCCGAACTATTAGCGATGTATTTGCCCGCTAGGACTCTATATTGAATAATAAAAGATAACCTCCAGTCGATGGTATACATAGGCAATTTACTGTTATTTATAAACATTAAGAAACAAATCCTAATACGATTGGAATTTGTGATTTTGGCCGAACTATTAGGGACAGAGAATTTCGTAGACATATAACACATTTATTTAATGCATCCTAATCGATGGTAGAGTATGGTTAATTTGTATTAATTTTGTAAAAGTTAATAAACTATTAAACCGACTGGGTTTTGTGGTGAATCTTGACATTTAGGGATGCAACAATCAGAGGAATCGATTGATCCAATAAAAAATAAACATTTATTAATTTCAACAATTATGTTGCTATTTGCGTGCAAGCTGAGGACTAGAATCTACAGTTAGCATATATTGCTATAATCTAGACCCTCTATAGTGTGCGGTGTTTAGGCTATACTTAAAGAACGACGGAAATTTTTGGTCGCGCGATCGTGTGGTCGTTGCGCGTCACGTCGTGTTGCTAACCGAGATAGCGCGGAAGATCAAAAGCGCCGCCGCGCCTCTTTGTCCGGTGGTACGAACCCCTTCCGCAATTATTTAACGACGCGGCTCGACACAATTACGCGGTCTTATGCGTCGGGAAGAAGACGATGCGATCGAGTATTTACAGCGCGAGATCATGCAACGACAATTAAGATGCCGATAACAAAGGGACGGCTATGCCGCACCTACCGTTGACGACCGGGGGGGGGGGCCAGTTCTTCTCCTAGAGTGACCTAGCGGGCCCTAATCCAACGCCTTCGGCGGCTCTGACCCTTCCGGACGATGGGTAATCCCAATCCGCTTAGTGTACTGATGACTCGGCGCTAATTACACTCGTATGACTCTAACGCGTCACTATGCGGCAATATGCGTTAACTGCGCTTGGTTGTCGCCAAGGTTCGATCCCGCATGCACGTGTTTTAACGGTATGCAGCGGAGGCCGGTGTCCAACTCTTTCGAGCCTTTATCTCGCGGTTCCCTATATACCCTCGGACCACGTGACGGCTCTGTAGTAGGGATATCCGCAATCTATGACTTCGTTTACACGGCAAGATTAATCCGGATTAGTAACAATCGTAGTTAGTGAATTCTTTGATTCGATTGATATATTCTTTTAAATCTAAAAATATACTCTAATCGGATTCGAGACTGCACTAACTACGGTAGTTACTAAGCCGAAGTTAGAAGCCGTAAATGTAGTCTATGGCGGTACGAGGCACCCGCATTGAAATATATACTAACTGGAAGGAGCGGTGGCGTGCGATCTTATTGGCTACGTTCAGAAGAACAAAATGATCAGTGAGCGCTTAATGATTCTCGCTCCTGATTGGCAAATATTTCTGGGTCTATGAAGAATCTAAAAGAATGCTCCAGTTACAGACAATAATCACTAAGCGCTCACTGATCATTTTGTTCTGCTGAACGCGGCTATTGTTTGCATGTGAATAGAGAGAGAGAGAGAGAGAGAGAGAGAGAGAGAGAGGTTTTCTGGTTCCTCTCTTATCCTTGTCTGACTCACAGTGCCGTCAAGAGTGGGAATAATGAGGTACAGTCAATGAAAAAGTTAGTCGCTGGAAGTAAACAGTGTGAAAGAAGAGTGAACGAGTGAAAGAAGAGCAAGAAATTATAAAAGTTATAAAAAGATTGTAGATATAAAATTAAAAAGAAATAGCATTTGCAACGTCAAACGGACCCTGCTCATAGATATGTATATAGAAATCATAGACATAGTATATCTAGACTGCGTGTGCAAGGAGTGGGGGTATAGTTCACGTAGAAAAGGATATACTCTGTTTTTACTGTTCATTCTCTCTCCCACAGTCCCGATGGAAGGGGTATAGGGGAGGCAGTTGCTGTACAGTGCTGTACAGTAACCACCGCCCCTATTCCCCTTCCATCGGAACTGTGCGAAAGAGAACGAACAGTAAAAACAGAGTGCTTCCTTTTCTACGAGAATTATACCCCCACTCTTGAAATTTGGGAGAACGCGCAGTCTAGATATGCTATGTCTATGGTCTAGACAAGACGAGCTAAGACGAGAGAGAAGAATAGACGAGCCGCACGTGCACTGTTGCACGTGGCTATATAGAGCGAGAATTGAACGAGCACTCTCGGTTGCGGTGCCTATTTCCGCCGGCTCCGCGGTAGATGGCGGGAGCAGGTTGACCGCCACAGATGCTCTTGCACTCGGCTGATCCATTTTACAGCTTTATCACTCAATAATAATAGTATTTACACGCGCTTCAAATTTATAATGTCCCGCACAGTGATAGCCTCAGGGAGGCTTATCGCAAAGTCGTCGACTGAGGGGGACATCTTAACTAACATTCGTTCGCCCGCTATTTAAATTAAAATAAAGGTGTTCTACCACTCGGCTGGTCAATTGTAAAGTTTCATCACTTAATATGAATATTGTTTACGCGCGCTATTCGAATTTATATAGTAGTATTTCACACATGCCTAAGGGTTTTATCGTCAGAATTAAAAACCGTTAATATATTTGTTCGTCGTTCTTCGTCGTCGTCGTCGTCATCATCGTCGTCGTCATCGTTCTTCGTCGTCGTTGTCATCGCCGTCGTCGCCGTTCCTCGTCTTCGTCTTCGTCTTCGTCTTCGTCATCGTCGTCGTCGTCGTCGTCTTCGTCTTCATCGTTTTCATCGAGAAACATCGAAAAATGCAGAAAAACTCCGAAAAACGCAGAGAAACACAGAAAGACGTTGAGAAACGCAGAAAAATGCCAAAAAACTATAACACAAAAATATTCTCTTCGTAGCAGCGCTCAACGTAATTAATATTGAAATTTTCATAATTACTATACGCGTTAATTTCAAAGAAAATCCATCCGTTCTAAAACATTATTATCCAAAAGGAGCGATCAATTAACATATCATGCGCTATTATTACATGTAACGAGGCCCAAATGAAAGATAAATTACTTTTACCTTGTCGTTAATGACTGACGGCCGAGCGAGTTCTCCTCGCCCCGTGCTTCTCAGCTAAACCATGGCACAATACATGCGACAAGTCACTCACGGCCCGGAACAAACATATTAATCAGGTACATACTAATTATTATATTAAACTCGAATCGCACGTACTTTGCACGGCATTCCCGATATTCGCTAATAACGTATAACATTCGCCGATAATCATTATCATATTAATCTGTAACAACTGATTTCGAGAGCATTCCAAAACACTATTAAAAATATTTCTATAATGATAAAATAATACAAAAAGATACAAGCGACGACAATCCGAGGTCGAACACAAAGCGAGTGAGGCCGATTAAAAGAAATAAAATGTTTAAACAATATTTTTTGCTCTGCTTATAGGTTACTATTTACCTTAAGATAATTTATATGAAGAGAATTTTTGTGTCGTGTGTTTCGAAATATTTCTTGGATCTCACGTCATTTCACATCACATCGCATATACGTGAATAGGCGAGACTAAATTAAAGTAAAAATGGACAATTTTGCAGAAATTAAGAAATTTTACCATTAATTGTATTATTATCAATCTATTATGAAATAAAATTGATTGAATATACTTTATGTACATATATTATTCGCGATTGATTATATTATTATAATTACAATTACTCTATTGTATTGTTTCAGTACTATTGATCAATATGTACTGATCAATAGTAATATATTGTATTCTCTGAACGCATTCATTTTCTGAACCAGTTTCTTATAATATTAAACCTTGGTGAAGAAAAAATGGGGGATAAAAATAATAAAACAGATTTGTTCAGTTTTAATATTCAGCTTTTTTTTTATTATTGTACATAGCATATTCTTAAGTTTTTGATTTTCAAAATTGATTTGCTTTCAGCAAGAATCATATACGATAAAGTTTCCCTTCTCACAGCAGACGTTTAATAATTATTTCGCGTCTCGTATTTATGCGCAATTAAAATATCGAACTGAGAATATTTTTGCATATTTTTTTACTTTTGATTTATTCACAAGTGCGCGCAATACACGATCTCTAGTCGTTACTTTCAGAAAGTCTATTCAATATAAAAGAATGCTATAAATTTTAGTTTTTATATTAAAGAGAAACGTTAATTCGACACTACAGATTTTTCTTCATTCCGTATGTCGATTATTCGCACATCTCAATGTAAAAAACAACAATATTAACTGATAAAATGTTTTTTTTAATAATTAAACATATGATATTACCACTTCGTCTATTAACCGTTGTCGTTGTAAATGTACAAAATTTGTCCGTCGTCAAACGCTTTTTATAAGCCTCGTGGAAAAACCTCAAGTCCTCAGAGAGACCGCTTATTCACTACTTTGCACTTCAATATGAAACACACCTGAACCTCCTTCTTCTCATTTATCAAACCAAACTCAATTTTCAATTCCACTGGCGGATAGCTCTGGCTTATTGGCATTTTCAAATGGTACGTCGCTTTATCACCCTTCCGCAGCGGACACTTGCTTTTCGACAAAGACTTGCACGCGTCCGGCTCGGGATAAGGATACTTCATCCACCCTAGTCCAACATTGACCCGCACACTAGGTTCCAGCTTTTCCATATCAGACTCTGCGAGAAACATCACAAAGTTGCATTTACATAATTCAACGGATATTAATCTTTAAGTAGACGTATACATACGACCGAAGGAAACTATACTTATATGCCCTCAGTATGTATCGACAAATATTTATTTTTCTTAACTTAAAGAGAATTTATTTCTATTTTGTTTCAGTAACAACTTTAATTATCAAACTGCATCGTTTCTGTCTTTGAATATCTCTTGGTTTACTTAAATTTCGAAAAAAATAGAATAAAGTCACTGCTGACACCATACCCTATCTGCACAGACGTGGCAAGAACATGGCAAGCACGTCGCTGTGACATCATTACGTTGTAGCGACGTGCCACGTACGGTGCAGTCAGGGTAGACACTTGTGTCATTTTGGCGGTACGCCTACCTATGACTTTGATCGACTGTTCTTACGAAAAAAAAGATTATTTTAACTCCTTCTTTCAATATTCCGTTTCAGTTTTCCGCGTCCGAAAGAATCAGAGCATAAACATATATACAAATACGTATCTGTCGCGTTGTCAGCGTGCACTACGCTTTCGCACGAATAATCTCTGGTGTTTCTTTTTTTCAGTACTGGGCGCGGTCGAGAAAATTGGGTTTTCTCTAATTTTGTATTAATATACTTCCATGATTCACGATACAATAATTCTAAGTCTACGACTCTCCATGTTCCGTACTAATAACGGCTACTGTCATCGTAAGGATTGATAACGGAAGTTCTTCGTCGTACAAACGCGCGCGCGCACACATCGCGACCAAAGACAGCCGAACGCAGCCGAATCGGTGACTGAACCGATTGAGGGTACACGATTACATGGAGTCGAAATAGCAGAACGGATGAGGCAAATGGTGTGGTTAACCAATCGTGGCAATTCTGTTCCATTGTTTCACTGAAATAACAGAACAGATGTGCTCTAACTGGTTAATCTCCACTGTTTACCTTTTCCGTCTCTCCTCCGTTCCGCTATTTCGAACTCTATGTGACCGTATACCCTAACACGATTTTAGGGATTACGGTGGAAAATCAGCGCGCGGAAGAAACCAAACGTAAGGATTACGAAACGGTATCACTGAGATTGATAACTGCAACTCCGCCGCTCGGTCACGGTCTATTTGATGGGTCACATCTTTGTATTAACGCTTCTATCTTCTATTTTGATTCTTTTGTAATTTATCACTTGTCCCTACTTTTATTAATAATCCCTTCTATAGTTAGCTGTGCAGCGATGCAGCTATAACGTCACTTACTAATATCAAAATCCCACTCTGCTTTCAGGTCCGACCCTCTGTAGAGGTTGCAAGGAGACTTGGAACATCCTTCTACGCGCAAAGACGTCGGCAATGGTCCATCGGAACACGGTGCGTGAGGAGTATCCTGCAAGGATACCGCGACGCAAAACGTAACAATGATGGTGACTGAAAGCAGACCGATCATACGGTAATATTATATATCGCTTTGATATATAATTGGACACTAAAAATTTTTTAAATTAACAGATTGTGACAAATCACTGCGACAATTTACCAGAAACGTGAACTTTCATCATCGACCCGTGGAGTGTGACTAGGTGGTGATATTACGACTTATCTGATTTTCCATCAGCGCGAGCCGACTATTTATATCTTCCGCCTGTTAATATCTAATCAAACACCTGCCAGCCCTAAAAAGCGATAAGCACAGGATCGAAAAAAATAAATTCAAGCATCCGTGGCAATCGAGAGTTAACACCTGTGCTGATGTTGCAAGTTTGTGCAGCTTATCGGTCTTCGTGGCTTCATTGTGCTTCATTGTGCTTGAACAAACAATTGACGTTCCACAAGCAATCAAGTGACAGTCGTTGATTCTGATAAATAGAATTGGCAGATACGTATGGCACATTTTTACCGCGATTAATGCTTCGGTTCGTCCAACGATCTCCAGTTATTTGCGAGATTACTTAGTTGTACCTGAAAATAACTCCGACAACAGTTTCGTAAAATACTTTTGTAAAAAAAGACATATGTTACGGTGATTATTTTTCCGTTGCTTTCTAAGCAAAAAAAAATTATCGCGTGTATAAGTTATATGTTGACACACAGTTATATGTAGAAACACTATAAATATTTTTCTGCAATTACCCTGTATGTCTCGCTCTTGTTGTTATTCACAATGTAATGATATATACAATAATATTTCTTAATATTGTCTTATTTCATAAGTGACACTGCACATCATACTCGGATCGTATCTCTTACATCTATCAATATTGAAATTACATCTGTAAACAATTGAAACGTTCATCCACAAATCGTCCACATTTCTCCAAAACACGCATTATATACATATTGCGTGTGTGTGTGTGTGTGTGTGTGTGGGAAGAAAGAGAAAAAGAGAGATGCAACACATCACTGTTATTTTTAAAAAAATATTAATTTTGCATACTTTGTGCACCTCAACTTCCCTACATACATATGTTTTTTCTTCAAATTTCACTTATGACACAAAATCATGATTTTATAATGAAATTGTTAATTAATCGCCAGTTTTCGGTCCTGACTCGGTCCCAAGAATCCTGCTTGTTTTGAATGACTCTGTACAAAAGCGATGAGAAACGTGTAGCAACCAGGCTTAATAACAGAAATAGATAATCAGGTGAAGAGACAACTGCTGATAATTTATTGACACTGATTCATTCACACCCAGCTGTATTTACTGTTTTCGAGCATTGTGCACCAGTATCGAGCGCGAAAAATCTCAAGGCACTCGACATATGTCTACGATGGTGGATCATAGGTCGATGGTCGACTTGTGCCAAGAGGGAGGCTTCACGAATCTATTTATCAATCGATCACGTACACACGTTGGTGTGTACTTGAACGATGCATAATAGAAAAAATATTTCCACGATTCCCATCTGAAAATAAATGTACAAAAAATTATCATTAAATACATATTCCCGAGACGTCAGAGAAATGTATGATGCATTACGATGCATTACGATGCATCATTGGCGCGAGAAGAAATAATATTGCAACCATCACATATAGAATCACTTGATAAATGTGTACACAAATCGAACGGCAGAATGATCAATTACCCAAGAGAATGACCTGTAGACATTGTAATTATTCAAAAGTGATGACTCACTTGTAAATCGCCGATGGGTAAACGTCGAGGAGAGCGTTGTCGAAAATCTCGTAAATACCGGAATTCGTCACGCGCTTCAAATCGTTTTGTCCCGCGACGGAAGAATAATACTCTACGTATCGAGTGAAATAGTCGTCGTAAAAGACCATCGCTTCGGACTTCATCGATCGCTTCATCTCGTTGAAGTACTGCCGTTGACGTGCCATGATGTTGCTTTCTCCCGTAAAGTTACCTGTGTGTTGCAAAAAAGTCAAAATCTGTCTTCGATGACGACTTCGGTTTTGGGTCACGCGATAATCGCGAACCGGAACTGCGACTAGAAAGAAGCGTTTCAGTTCGTAGACGAATCAACCGAAGGAAAAAGAGGTTGCGATAAAACGATACGTATCATTTTCGCACATAGTTTACCGTTCTTTTCTCTTGCAATGCGCGCGTTTCGTTTTCTTCTTTTATTTTCGGTGTTTATCTTTTTCCTTGTATCAATTTTTCTTTACGTTAATTATTTTACATCTCAAGTGGCACGTTCCGGTCGAACATTTGCGTTTTCTTCGACAAGAACATAATGATGCGTGATAATTCAGAGATAAATTGACAAACGTCGTTTGCGCTGTGAAACCCGTGAGAAAAGTTGAGAGCTACGTCGTTGCTCTCGATACGCCTTATCAACGTAAAAAGGCTCTGTGCCGACCGGTCCGTCTTACATTCCCGTTAATCTTTGATTAATCATCCCAGAGACTTGAGATATAATCGTTCAAGCTCGCGTTCAATTTCGAGCATTTTGCACCCACCGGGTATGAAGGAGATCACTTTGACACCGTACTTGGCGAGCTCTACCCGAAGGGAGATGGACCAAGCGCGGAGGGCGGCTTTCGTTGCTCCGTATACGCTCAAACCCGGTAAGAATTCTTCGGCGCAGTGGCTGCTTATCACGATGATTCTGCTTTTGTTCGATAGTATAACCGGCATGAGGATCTGCGTGACTCTCATTGTCCCTACGAGATTCACCGCTACCTGATTCTTCACCTGCTGCTGCGTCTGCCAATCGAATTCGCCGAAGATCATCACTCCGGCGTTGTTTATCAACGCATATAGGTCTGCGAACCGAATGCTGATCAGAAACTTTGAGAAACAGGCACAACTTGGAAGAGGAAACAGAGGAGACAACGATAGAGTTTTCTCCTCTATGTGTATGTGTGTGTGTGTTTTTTTCTTTTTCTTCTCAATTTAAAAAAGAAGAAAAGATTCAAACAGCAACGAAACGCTACGCACTTCGCGTTCTCTAAGAAGACATGAGACAACGTGCTCTAACGAATCTTCGTGTTACAAGTTTCGCGACGCCTGTGAGAATTCAAATTGTTTCGAGGTATCAACAACCAACTCGTCGTCTCTTTGTCTCGAGAAAAGAACATGCCAGCGTCACACGATCTTCGTGTGACTGAACCAAGTCAGATATCAGTCGGATAATCCTCAATACGAGACCAGGCCGTTCCATCATTCATAGGATCCACCTCGACCGAGGAACCGTGGAGTTTGATATGCGCAATCAGAAATTTAAGAAGAGAGAAAAAAAGCATAAATGTGAGAGACAACACGCTTTGCGTATCCGCGGGTTTCCGACGATTAATTTAAGTAGGTTCTAACTGATGTTCTAGCTGTCTGTCTGGATGTGAACGAAACGACATAATGACCTGGAAATAATAGTCGGAAATAAAAATAGTAGGAAATAAAAACAACAACAACAGCAACAACAGCGAGACGAAGTTGACACAAGTCGCGACATAGTTGTTTACGAAAAGAGAATTGAGTAAGAAGATCCGACGAAGCGTTTAGCGAGCGATAAAAGATTAGAAACAGATCGTGTCTAATATATCTAAAATATCTACCCAGCAAACACAATATTACATGTAACGTGTATGTTAGTTGTAATTTCCTACTCAACAATATAACTGTTACATTGCTGAGTAGGAAATTACAATTAACATGCACGTTACATGTAATATTGTGTTTGCTGGGTAGGATGCATCTTATGAATCGCGGACTTGCCTCGTCCACGCTCCATCGTAGCTTAGTTGCTACCTACCACATTTTTTCTCGACGCATAAGGTCTTGATGTATTTCGCAAATTGCTCGATGCTCTCTTCATTGGTGCTGTCAAGGCGATGAACGATAACTTTGCTCTCCGTCAGACTTTGGGCAGCCTGACTATCGGGATACAGCACTCCCGCCAAAACTGTCGCGCCAAGAGCCCGACAGTGAAACGCCAGGCTATATCCCAGACCGGAATCGCAGCCGGTTATGACTATGAGATGCTGCGTGTTTAATTTCTCCTGAACACACAGCTGATAATACCGATAAGCCAGTCCTGTCGAGTGCAACAAAAATCTCTTATATTCGTACGTCAAGTTTTTCATTTCGATTTATCGTCCACTGTCATCCACTGTTTTAAATGAGGGACTTTAGGGTCTTCAGGGATACGGTGAGTTTGAGACCGAGAAACTACGACTCCACAACAATGTACGATACGGTAGGAGAAACATGATCTATTTCGTGTTGAAAGGAAAAACACTTCACCACATGCCATTTAGCGCAAATGAACGCAGTTGTACCGCGCGAACGGAAAAATATATAAAAATACAAGGAGAAAGCAAATTAAGATGGAAAGACAAAAGTCCTACAGCTTTGCTTATTGTATAGTAATTTCTGTATATCCGTTTCTATCCACTCGCTTTCTGAATTTCCGTAATAATATGCAAACTATTTACAGCAATAATCAGCGCAATATATCATCGCGAGTCATGTATCTCCGGTGCACGAGAGCACGAACGCTGAGATTTCAAATATAAACAAATATCAACAAATCGCGAAACGTGTTTCAGAACCCAGTGAAATACGCGAAATAATTATTCTGCCGACTTCTGCGAAGAACTTACAACGCTCAAATTTTTGCAGCAGCTTTCGCACATATCGCGTTCTCTGTATCGAATTCTCGATGCTACGTTCGAACATTGAAGGGACGAGGAAGCGAGAAGATAGCGCGAACAAAACAAATCCTCTTACCCAGAAAGATCAACGAAAGTGCTGAGATCGTACATATCTCGTATCCGGCACTATACAAATACGCAAGACCGGTCGAGACCGCCAACACAATCTTCAACGTCGTAGAATGTCTTCTCATTCCACACGCCGGCCACATGTTGCCGTGCATGGAACACGTCTTCGAAAGTTGTGTGTAATTGAATTACGGTCCAGCTAGTAGGAGGAGACAATGCGCCAATCTCCCGAGCTGATACACAAGTCAGCAGAAACTTTGGTTGTAACACGACTATCTGTACACGTCTCTCTCTCTCTCTCTCTCTCTCTCTCTCTCTCTCTCTCTCTCTCTCTCTCTCTCTCTCTCTCTCTCTCGCTCCCTCTCTTTGTTGCAAATAAATACGTTTAGTTACGTTAGTAGATAGTAGATGATTATATAGTTTACAATATGAACACTGAGTTGAGCATAGTACGTGTGAGTAACGTTTACGTTACGTATATATTTATTTTCGTATATTATATCTTGTAAAGAGACTGGATTCATCAACAGTACATAGTCCTTATTATTCATTAATAATAATAACTCTTGTTCCCATACTTGCTAGGCAACTCGGAATTAAATTTATACGCTGCCAAGTATTGGCATTTCGCGGCATTCACTGAACTCGACCCGATATACTATGTGTTTTACGGGTGTCGCGTCACTCGAACGTGAATACACGCTGTAGAAACGTTCGTTCGAGTAAATACCGAATAAATTCCGTCTATTGATCCTTCGATACGGAACGAAATCGAAATTTTGATGACGCGCGAGACCGTTGAACAACACTGAGGACGGCACGATTCAACTTAAATTCGCTGCACTTGTTCGATAAGAAGAGAGAGTATCCGACGAGAAGCGAACTTGCGCGATCGTCTTGCGAGCGACTGGTCTGCCAGAGAACATGAAAAAAGACCCAATCCGGTCTACCTGCTCTGCGTCGGGGTCTGTTAGCCCCGCTGCTTTTCAAAGTAACATGAGAATCTGCATAATCGAATGCCCAACTTCTCGATTTGATCTCGCATCGTGTGTTCCAATATATCGGTGAAGATATTCGAATTGCGAGTTGCTCCAAATACGGCTACAACACGCTCGAGGAAGAACTAGCCAAATAATGCCAATAATGTGCAATGTCGTTTTTTGCGTTCCGTAAGTATTTTTTTTTTATTTCAAGTATTTTTATTTCTGCTGTATTTTCTGTTGCAAGTCACAATCGCCGATCGATCGTAAGTAGTGATTGTATCTCGCCACTTTTATAGTATTTAAGATGTCGAGATTTATTACCTGACAATATAACAGAATATTCCACTTTGCCAGACGTCGTGAAACAGGAATGAGATCCGCTGAAATGAAGAATCATGCGTTGTTGCTCATCACTGTTGTCCCAACCAAGAGCCCATAAAACGGAACATGAGAGTGCGATACGTCGTCCTGCCGCGACCGATTGTCGCCGCTGAAGCTTTGAATATTTCATAGCCACCACTATTTATAGAATAATTCCATCGATTGAGTCTTCATTTCAATTTCAATGCATCCCCCGTCGAAAAGAACGGGAATTACCAATATGTAGAATACTGCTCTTTTTTTCTTTTACACGCTCACGTTACACGCTCGGGAGGTATCACGCTTCGTCACTTTCGGAATTTGTTAGTTTTAAAAGAAAAACATTTTCAGCATTAAAATGTATAATCCAACATAATCTAGAAAGTCGATCTTTTTGTTGTATCAAGTCGAATGTTTTCGAAGAATGACGAAAATAGCGGTTATATAAAATGTTTGACTAATTGTAAAATATATATATAAGTATGATGCACATTTCAAATAATAGTCGACATGATTCACTACATCGCAAGATAATGAATTATGATAAATGACGTCTGGTGTGGTACACGTACAAAATTTCCCGCGCAACAAACGTGTTTATGAGAAAAGCAACCGTCGCGACGTATGTGCGATAGCTTTCTTTTTCTTACAGTTTATAAATTCCTAGCTAAGTCTTTACAGATTCAAGTATACAATCTCAATGTAAGATGCATGTATACATATCACACATACACATACACACGCACATTCATTCATACATACATACATTACAGACACACATACAGACATTTACAGAAAAATTAACAAATGTTACGTACACAGCACTAGATATGTTCTGGTCACTGTTTCATTCGCAACAATTCGCATTCTTTTCTTTCTTTTCTCAGATTACCATAACATATTATGCATCTACACCATGCAAAAATTTCCCACACTTTGCATTTTAACCCAGCATTTTGTTCGTCCTGTTGCGATGTGCCGACAATTGCACGTGCGTTATCACTCATAATAATGCACGATACATTAAATCATAGACTTCTCGCCAAACTTCAAGTTGGAATTTGCCAATACATCAAAGCTCGGATCACCGTCTGTCGCCATTTTACCTAACCACGAACAGAGCAGTATGAGCCCGACCAAGAAAAATATCACGACAATGACCATCACGATGTATCTCTTGTATAAAGAACTCGCGATCCGCCGTCTTACCGGCGCTTTAGTCGGTATCAGCTTCCACCATCTAAGAATCCATTCTATCGCGGACTTCCGCTGATATTTATTCTCGTCATGGTCAAAAGACACATCCTTTGGATCATCGTAGGCCTCGCAGACTCTTCTGGACGCCTGAGTAGATAAACCTAAGGACGAGTCAATATTCACGACAGAGTAAGGTGGTCCTAGTTTCTGATTATTTGCAGTATGCACGTTGCTGACGGCGGTGCTCGGGTTGATGATGCTGCTTGTGCGAGACATAGCCACCATAGGCGACGACGAAGTAGTTGCTGTATGATTTTGATATAAGAAATTTTCAACTGCAATTGTGGGATGTTCCTTCTCTGGCTTTTGTTCTCTGTCATCACCTAGCTGCTAGTAAGAAGCACAGTATAAGACATTTTTTAATTTTTGTAACAATACGATATACGTACCAATGGCAAGCCAAGACCAGCACGGGCCCAATTGACTGTGGCCAATTTTTCCCTCAATACATCAGCGACAGGTGATACCAATTTGGGTTGTGGGAAGATGCATACTCTACATACAGGACAGATATATCCAGCTGGTGCTGTTGTTGCTGGCAAGTCTCTAGCGTATTGATCCAAACATGCCCAATGATACATGTGATAACATGTCAATCTTACACAGTCTCCGTCGCTCAACTGACCAGAGCATAGTGTACAGACTGGATTATAATCATTGTCATGAAGCCATAACAGATATGACTGTACTATGCACTGGAAAATATTGACAAATAAATGAGCAAATAAGTTACATTGCTACTCTATGCTAAAATGTATGAATATATTCAGGGAGGAAAGAACAGAAACTGCCAGTGGACATTTATCAAATCATAGATAATTTCCTAAACAGATTGCAAATATTTATCTTTTTTAAATGAACACACAGAGGGAGTTGATAAGCTGTCTGAATTAGAATAGACAGTAACAAGATATTGTTATTAATAACGATAAATATATGGGTGCGTGCGCGCGCATGTAGGCGCACATATCATACATACATGTGTACACACACACACACACAGCCCCCCCCATACACACACACACGATATATTAAATTAAAATTGTATTGTGTGTGAAAAAGAATTTTAATAAATTCAAAGGAAAAAAATTTGAGTACACACACGGATGAAAAAGTTACATGTGTCTCCATTCACGATAAAAATATCCATAAAAATGTCTAAAAATTTAATCAACAAGGGAAATGTACCTTTGGATGGCTCGTGACCATACAATGTTCACATACGTTGACGCGATGTTCAAAACAAAATTGATTCGTTACTCTTCTCTTCGGACACTTGCAAAGACCCATGTTGTAACTTTACGCGAGAACAAACAAGACGATCGTGACAAACAAGAAGTGACGACGTTAAACGTTACCAATAAGTAACTGCTTCACCGTCGCCACTGAGATTATTCTATCGAATTTCACTGTAGCGCAATAACATGTCAAATGCTCCGAATGATGGCAACCGCTTTGATCACACAGTCGTCATATCTCCATCGGCCACGTCGTCTGACATTTCTGGGAGATATAGACGAGACAGCCGGAAACAGCCAATGGTCTTGTACTTGGTAGCTCGTCGTCCAATTAGCTTGGCATTCGGTATTACATGGAAAACACCTGACAGGGAAACACGCATTGGGATAATGAACGAAATATGAATAAGTATTTCTTCACTCTTCTTCGTTTCCTCCTCATTATCTGATAAATTATTATTAACAATATTTAGCAACGCTCATTCAAACTTGCACCGAAAAATACCTTTTCATTTTCAAGTGGTACAACTTGACGACAAGTCAGACGAGTCTTATTGTCAAGTAGTACGCCTCAATGGAAAATCTATTGACCTTCTATCTTTACATCGTATGACTCGATAGCGAGAAAAAATACTTTTTTCTTATTCTGGGATACACAATTACATAGTAGCAAATCGGAAGATACTCCTATTTTCGCTATTGTGTGCCGCTGTAAGCGAAAAAATATTGGAATCCCGCCATAAGGAAAATAATGTTGGAACAAATCAAATGAATGAAGAGTACGGGGGGAAGGAATTTGGTGCTAAATCATGGGGCCAGAAACGAGCAAATTATCCTTGCGTTCCGAAATTGATTTCGAAAACTTTGCTTTTAGTTGTAAGACTGGTGGGCCTTAAGCCCATTCTACATTGGTCGCAAGACAGTACGCAAGTCGCAAGTCGTAGGAATTCACCAATCACAGTCGAATATTCTCTTAACATTTGACTATGATTGATGGATTTCTACGACTTGCGAAAGAGTTCCGTGTCTTGCGACTAATGTGGAACGGGCTTTAGGGCAAGAGCACAGGCTTTTGCATAACACATAATGCATAACGCATAAGAGAATAAACCAATTAGTTTTCTTCATTTCCCTCCTCAGGACAGAAATGAAGAATTTGATTTGTTAATTTTCTGATTTGTTGATTCTCTTATGCGTTGTGTATTATGCGTTATGTGCAGGAGTCTGTGCTCCGGGCCTTAAGCGGGAAGCATACACTCTTGCATAAAAGGCATAATACACAATGCGCAAAGAAATCAACCAATTGGAATCTTTATTTCTATCGCCATGCTGGAAATTAAAGACTCTGATTAGTTCATTTTCTTATGTGTTGCGTATTATGCCTTTATGCAAAAATGTGTGCTTCTCGTTTTAAACTAAAGCGGGAAGCACACACTCTTACATAAAGGCATAATGCACAACGCATAAGGAAATAAACCAATCAGAATCCTCATTTCTATTGACACGCTTGAAATGAGACTCTGATTGGTCCATTTCCTTATGCGTTGTGCATTATGCCTTTATGTAGGAGTGTGCGCTTCCCGCTTAAAGCGAGGGAGCACATACTTTTATCAGAAAGGAACGTAAAGCCCGTATTAGACTATGGATTGGGATTGAGATTAGATTGAAATTTGACCAATTGAAAAAGAGAAAATAATCTCAAGTATAGTAAACTTACTCCTGATTGGTTAAATTTCAATCCAATATCCCAATACTCAATCCCAATCCGTAGTCTGATACGGGCTTAAAAGCGGCCAACACGGTGTTTTGGACGACACCGACTTTCCGCACTGGAAAAGGATGTCATCTGCATCCATTTTGAGAGGGGAACTACGAGGCTACATCCACATTCAGGTTTCGGCGGTAAAACCTGTATGTGGTGGCAGTCCGTGCTACATCCATTTTTAGGCGGTTTATGTCCGTGCTACAACCATAATAGCATATTTGACAAGCACGGTCTCGCACATTGTTACGCGTTTATAACATGAATTAACATGTTAACATGTGCAAAAAAAAAAAAGAATTGACATTGTGTATGATTAATATCATGAAGATCATACGAAGTGTCCGGTAATTAGCTGCCAACCCGAAGTGAGAGGGTAGATTGGGTTGAGACAAACATAAAAGTCCTATACCATTTTGCGAGATTCGCAATAATTACCGAGTTATTAATGACAGAAATCTGAGGAGTAAAAGAGTGCGCCGACATAGATAATTCGAAAAGCGTTGCAGTTGCTTAGGGCAGCGATCATGAATCTTTTCCCTAGCGTGAACTAATAAAAAGTGAAAGACTTCTGTGAATCAGTGAAAAATGAAAAATTTTATATGAATTTGTGAAAATCGAAACATTTCACACGACAATTGAGTCGTTCAACATGGCAGTTGTGCGTTCTGGATAATTCAATGAATACCAAAGAAATCAAATTGATCAAAATAATAATGTCCGTGTAGTCCGAAGGATATTACGTGACACGCAAAATCCGTTTGATATAATATCCAAAGAAAATGTTTCAAAATATATATGTACAGGTAATATAAACCTTGTGCACCGACGAGATATACTACAAAGACTGATGACCTTACGGGATTTAGCGTACCAGAGAAATTTCCCTGGTGAGGCACTCGGGTGAAAGAGACCGTCTCGCATTTAGCGCAGTAAAATTTAATGGAAACTAATACTTTTCAATCCTTTTCTTCGGATCAAAAAGATTCAGAAATCAGACATATTCAAAATGTCAATATTTTTTAATACGTTTCAATTCGACATTTTATACAGAAAAGTAGGACGAAGGGAATGGGATGCGGGCAACGATACATCATGCGTCCCCAGACGTGTCAAATCGTTTATTATAGAGGAGACTTTGATACGGCAACATGTATTCGAATATTTAATCGTCCCATGGACCACTTATATATAATAAAAAAAAAATTAACGCCGATAAATGAACGATTCGTATCAATTTTTCCTTTTCTTATAGAGCAATGAAAGAGTAAATCAGTATCGAAAATCGAATACCGATTAATACCATAAATCAGTGTCAGAAAATTGTCCAAGTGCAATGACAATTTGTTCTCATTTTTCAGGTACTTACCCCTCTAATCTCATTCAACAAATTAACTCGGATAAACGAACGATTCGTATCAATTTTTTTGTCTTGTAAAACAATGAGAAAATAAATCAATACCGAAAATCAAAGACCGTTCAATATCTAATTTTTTCATCAAATTAACGCGGATAAATGAACAATTTGTATCAATCTTTTTTTCTTTTATAGAGAAATCAAAGACTAAATCAGTATCGAAAACCGGATATTGATTAATATTATAAATCAGCGTTAGAAAATTGTCCAAGTGCAATGACAAGTTGTTTTCATCTTGCAGGTACTTACCCCACTAATTTACTCAACAAATTAAGTCGAATAAAAGAACGATTCGTATTCAATTTTTATTCTGTTATAAAGAAATTAAAGAATCAGTCAGTACCGAAAATTGAAGACCGATCAATATTTAATTTATTCATCAAATTAACGCGGATAAATGAACGTTTCGTATGAATTTTTTTTTTCTTATTGAGAAATGAAAGAGTAAATCAGTACCAAAAATCGAATGTCGATTAATATCATAAATCAGTGTCAAAAAATTGTCCAAGTGCAATGACAATTTGTTCTCATTTTTCAGGTACTTACCCCTCTAATCTCATTCAACAAATTAACTCGGATAAACGACCGATTCGTATAAATTTTTTTTGTCTTGTAAAACAATGAGAAAATAAATCAGTACCGAAAATCGAAGACCGTTCAATATCTAATTTTTTCATCAAATTAACGCGGATAAATGAACAATTTGTATCAATCTTTTTTTCTTTAATAGAGAAATCAAAGACTAAATCAGTATCGAAAACCGGATATTGATTAATACTATAAATCAGCGTTAGAAAATTGTCTAAGTGCAATGACAAGTTGTTTTCATCTTGCAGGTACGTACCCCACTAATTTACTCAACAAATTAAGTCGGATAAAAGAACGATTCGTATTCAATTTTTATTCTGTTATAAAGAAATTAAAGAATCAGTCAGTATCGAAAATTGAAGACAGCTCAATATTTAATTTATTCATCAAATTAACGCGGATAAATGAACATTTCGTATGAATTTTTTTTTCTTATTGAGAAATGAAAGAGTAAATCAGTACCAAAAATCGAATATCGATTAATACCATAAATCAGTGTCAAAAAATTGTCCAAGTGCAATGACAATTTGTTCTCATTTTTCAGATACTTACCCCTTTATCTCATTCAACAAATTAATTCGGATAAACGAACGATTCGTATCAATTTTTTATCTTGTAAAACAATGAGAAAGTAAATCAGTACCAAAAATCGAAGACCGTTCAATATCTAATTTTTTCATCAAATTAACGCGGATAAATGAACAATTTATATCAATCTTTTTTTCTTTTTTAGAGAAATCAAAGACTAAATCAGTATCGAAAACCGGATATTGATTAATACTATAAATCAGCGTTAGATAATTGTATTGATTGAATTGAGAATCAGTCAATATCGAAAATTGAAGACCGATCAATATTTAATTTATTCATCAAATTAACGCGGATAAATGAATGATTCGTATGAATTTTTTTTTCTTATAGAGAAATGAAAGAGTAAATCAGTACCGAAAATCGAATATCGATTAATACCATAAATCAGTGTCAAAAAATTGTCCAAGTGCAATGACAATTTGTTCTCATTTTTCAGGTACTTACCCCTCTAATCTTATTCAACAAATTAACTCGAATAAACGAATGATTCATATCAATTTTTCTTGTCTTATAAAAGAAAAGAGAGAATAAATCAGTACCGAAAATTGAAGACCGATCAATATTTAATTTATTCATCAAATTAACGCGGTTAAATGGACGAGTCGTATCAATTTTTTTTTCTTGTAGAGGAATGAAAGAGTAAATCAGTACCGAAAATCGAATGTCGATCAATATCAGAAATCAGTGTTAGAAGATTGTCCAAGTGCAATGACAATTCGTTCTCATTCCCGAGTCTTTCCCGAGTCGAAATATTAATTCTACATTGATCCTGCAAATTGCATGCAATTTGAAAAATCAATGTAGAATATCTAGGTGCGCAATAGTGAAAAAGCTTTGTCCTACCTGAACGTTACATCTGGCTACTCTCGCAGTCTCGCCCATGATGAGTCTTCAACAGCGACGTATTCCACAGTTATTTAATACTCGTTTATTTCGATAATGTATACGTACTTAATCCTTATATTCTTAATTTAAATGAGCAATTTTTGTTGATTTTGATTATATATTCGCTTAACAGCGCAAGAAAGAGAACAAAGATAAAAACGTAAATAGAACTGCCTTTGTTAGAACTGCGCGTGAGATAAATATATAAGGATTAAATAATCATATAAGAATTAGAGGAAATGGGGGATGAAAAACACTTTTTATTCTCATCATTCTTAAAGTTCTTTTTTCCTTTTTTCTTCTCTTTTTTTTTCTTTTCTTTTTCTAATGAGAATGATGAGAATTGTAGCTCTTAAAAGAGCTGAAGCTGCAAAAAGACAACGGTTATGTCTAATAATGCTGTTTCACTAATAGAGATTTTAATTCTGATTCGGTAGAATAAGAAAGATAAACAAGAATGAGAAATGGACATTCTAGCAGATTCTAAACGAAAACAGCAATCTGAGCATTATTAGACGAATAAAAATCAACACTTGTAAAATTTATATCAGATTCTAAGATCATTATTCATAGTTTTTTTTAAATTATGTCTTTAAATTATGTATTTTGTTTAAATTATGTTTAAATTTTTCATTGAGAACATAATTAAAAATTTGTATTCATAAATCTTAGCTTGCCTCAGCAACCTTGCTTGAGTAGACATTCATATTTTACGAGAAAAGAAAAGTAGAACTCATGTTACGTGAAATTAGTTTAACGAATAATCAAATCTCAAGCTATTTTTCAGATGATAAACTATGAATGCTGATCTAATTTCGACTCGGGTATGTCCTTACTTCGAGTAAGGTCCGTTAAAATTAGAAAAATCCTGCGTAATAATAATTACTCGAGGTACCTCGAATACCATACATGATGTATCGCTGTCCTCGGCTACGTCTCTCGGCGCGCTCCGAGTCCTCTCTCCATCCTGACTTCTCGATCCGACGTCCTCCTTCTGGTTACTCCGTCGCAGCACCCCCAGATACTCCATCGTAGCACTGGCGACGACACTGACTCTAGCTCTAACACTCGCGCAAGTAAGATTCGGGGACAAAGAAACGCGTATTAACCGACACTGCTCTGCGTCGCGGCATGCGCGTCGTTCGTCGGCCCGAGGCGCAATGTCCTTTCCGCAATCACGGAGTCATATATAAGCGTACGAAAACATCGGGAAGGCACGGTTACCCCCCACCTTGCCGATCAATGTTAATGCCTGCGTCGTCCGTTAGCTGAAAATGAAAACAACTCGTGTTTTCAAAGCATGCCTGAGAGAGAGAGAGTCGCTTCAAACTTCACAATAATTATTTACGTCTGTTCCAAGAATCATATTACGCTGAATTCAAACTGTCTCTATTTTGACATGACATACACGAGATCTGCGATCACATCATTGATCTTTCTTTGGACAAGAAAATCCTGAGAGGAACGCTGTTCGAGAATATCACATTTTATGTTTCAGGTGCCTTGCAGATTATCGAATCCGATGTAACAGATCAGGGAAAGTATGAATGCGTCGCTATGAATAACATGCGTGGGCACGGAGTACTCCAAGTCAATCACGTTATACGTGAAACGTACGTATATTTAATATTATATAAAACTTACCTTTTTAAACAAAAAGGTAAAAAAAAAGGCGCCAAGTACAAGCGCAACACGTATTGTGTTATTTTTAGAAGTATCAAACTCAAATTATTTTTTTTATTGTATATATGTGTACATAAGTTTTTACAAGTAAAACTTATAACTATAATAAAACTCTGCAACACTTTTCTACTGTACAAAAGAAATGATATATTAAAACAGTAGCGCCAACTGAGAAATTCCGACTTCTTATTCCCGGAAAATTCGAACGTCAAACGAAGGGCAAAAAGTGTCGTCGCTCGCGAGTCGATCAACACAATCGGCGCGATGTAAACATTGCGGGCCTCGGCGGCGGTTGAAGCATGAGAGACTTGCCCTTGGGCATCTTTTCTTTTCTCGAAGGTTCCGGGACAACGAGGGAAATGCGAGGAGGCCTTTCAACTGTACGCGACATTGATTTACTACTTATTGATTATTGAAAATAAAGAAAATTATTCTGTCGAAGCATCGGATATTTGTTAGCTTTATGTTAATTAAAGAGGAATGTGTACGATTAGAAAATATGTTAGCAATTAATTGTACAGAATGTCAAAGTTGTTGTAACGCCGTTTTCGGAGAATAATTAAGGGTCGCTGTAGCGTTAAAGAGTGGAATTTCATTTCATGCGAATTTTGTCTCGTTCTTATTAAATGTTAGATTATCCGCTGCGGACAATAACTCTTCTACTTTTCATCTAATATTCAATGATAATAAATAACATTTAATTGCATTCGTTTGGCTTTTTTTTATTTCGTCACAAATGGATGTTAGCAGCCGGTCTCAGGGTTGACCGATAACAATACTGTTGCTGCAATTTAACTTTAAACAACAGCGGCCTCAGATCGCAAGAAACTTTTTATCGCGGACTAACCCTTCGAACGGAATGTTCCCGAGAAGCGCTCTTGAGATAAGTGGAACTTATAAGCGAACCTCATCGATAGCATTTTTAACCTTCGATATCTCCTAAAGATATCAAGATACAGGAACGCTCTTTTGCAATATAGTTCGATATCAACCCTACTTGGACCATAAAGCACGACTTTCAATTCACAGTAGAAACAGAGATATTAACATCACAAGTTAAACATTTTAACTTACTATATCTCCTAAACGGTTCAAGATACAGGAACGCGCTCTTGCCACAATGTAGTCCTATACCAACCCTAATCTTACCATAAATTTCCACTCTCAATTCCCAGTAGAAGCGGAGAAATCAAAGGTACAAGTTGGAAAATTTTAACCTCTGATATCTCCTAAACGGCTAGAGATACAGACCTGGTTCTGGCACCAAAATAAAGTCCTCTCAAAACCCTACATTTTCGACTACATTGACGACTCTCTACTCCCAGTAGAAGCGGAGATATCAACGGAGAAAGGTTGGAAAATTTTAATCTTCGATATCTCCTAAACGGTTAGAGATACAGGCCTGGGTCTGGCACCAAAATAAAGTCCTCTCAAAACCCCACATTTTCGACTACATGGACGCGTCTCTACTCCCAGTAGAAGCGGAGATATCAACGGAGAAAGGTTGGAAAATTTTAATCTTCGATATCTCCTAAACAGTTGGAGATGCAGGCCTGGGTCTGGCACCAAAATAAAGTTCTCTCAAAACCCTACATTTTCGACTACATGGACGACTCTCTACTCCCAGTAGAAGCGGAGATATCAACGGAGAAAGGTTGGAAAACTTAAATCTTCGATATCTCCTAAACGGTTAGAGATACAGGAGGTATAACTCTCGTAGAAAAGGAAGCACTCTGTTTTTACTGTTTGTTCTCTCTCGCACAGTCCCGATGGAAGGGGAATAGGTGCGCTGGTTACTGTACAGCACTGTACAGCAACTGCCTTCCCTATACTCCTTCCATCGGGACTGAGCGAGAGAGAACGAACAGTAAAAACTAGAGAGGAACGTGAAAGCGGCCAACACGTTGTTTTCGACGACACCGACTTTCCGCACTGGAAAAGGATGTCATCTGCATCCAATTTGAGAGGGGAACTACGATGCTACATCCACTTTCAGGTTTCGGCGGTAAAAAAACCTGTATGTGGTGGCAGTCCGTGCTACATCCATTTTTAGGCGGTTTATGTCCGTGCTACAACCATAAAAGCGTACTTGACAAGCACGGTCTCGCACATTGTTACGCGTTTATAACATGAATTAACATGTTAACATATGCAAAAAAAAGAAATGACATTTTGTATGATTAATATCATGAAGATCATATGAAGTGTCCGGTAATTAGCTGCCAACCCGAAGTGTGAGGGTAGATTGGGTTAAGACAAACATAAAAGTCCCATACCATTTTGCGAGATTCGCAATAATTATCGAGTTATTAATGACAGAAATCTGAGGAATAAAAGCGCCGTGTAGTCCGAAGGATATTACGTGACACGCAAAATCCGTTTGATATAATATCCAAAGAAAATGTTTCAAAATATGTATGTACAGGTAATATAAACCTTATGCACCGACGAGATATACTACAAAGACTGATGGCCTTACGGGATTTAGAGTACCAGAGAAATTTCCCTGGTGAGGCACCTGGGCGAAAAAGACCGTCTCGCATTTAGCGCAGTAAAATTTAATGGGAACTAATACTTTTCTCATACATACACCTCTAACCTTATTCAACAAATTAACTCAGATAAATGAACGATTCGTATCAATTTTTCTCTTCTTATAGAGAAATGAAAGAGTAAATCAGTATTGAAAATCGAAGACCATTCAATATCTAATTTTTTCATCAAATTAACGGATAAGTGAACAATTAACTCGGATAAACGAACGATTCGTATCAATTTTTTTTGTCTTATAAAAAAATGAAAAATAAATCTGTACCGAAAACCGAAGACTGATCAATACCATAAATCAATGTCAAGAAAATTGTCCAAGTGCAATGACAAGTTGTTTTCATCTTGCATGTACTTACCCCACTAATTTACTCAACAAATTAAGTCAGATAAAAGAACGATTCGTATCAATATTTATTCTCTTATAAAGAAATTAGAGAATCAGTCAGTACCGAAAATTGAAGACGGACCAATATTTAATTTATTCGTCAAATTAACGCGGATGTATGAACGAGTCGTGTCAATTTTTTTCTTGTAGAGAAATGAAAGAGTAAATCAGTACCGAAAATCGAGTATCGATCAATACCGTAAATCAGTGTCAGAAAATTGTCCAAGTACAATGACAATTTGTTCTCATTTTTCAGGTACTTACCCCTCTAATTTATTCAACAAATTAACTCGGATATATAAACGAATGATTCGTATTAATATTTTCTTCTCTTATAGAGAAATGAGAAAGTAAAACAGTACCGGAAATCGAGTATCGATTAATATCGTAAATCAAAATTTATATTGCTGTTTAATTCCATCGTCGCAAAAGATTTGACGTTTTCTCTATCCTAGTCCTAACTTGTAAACAAGAAAATCCTGAGAGGAACGCTATAATAAACTATAATAAAAGTCTGCAACACTTTTCTACTGTACAAAAAAGTGATATATTAGAACAGTAGCGCCTGAGAACTGAAACTGAGAAACCTAACATATATATATGATTATTGTATACTTAACTTAATATTTTTAGAAATCTGAAATTCAAATTATTTTCCTTTTTAAGATATATATTATGTACATAACATAAGTTTTTATAATATATGTACATAAACTTTTAAAAGTAAAAATTATATCGTGTTATAAAAATTTATCACGTTTGTTAATAGTGTCCAATATTTAAATAAATAAATAAATAAATAAATAAATAAATAAATAAACATATATCTTTTTAAATATTATGTACATAACATAAGTTTTTATAAGTAAAACTTATCAAATTATTTTTTTTGTAAGATATATATGTACATAAACTTTTAAAAGTAATTTGCAAGGCACCTGAAACATAAAATGCGATATTCTCGAACAGCGTTCCTCCCAGGATTTACTTTTCCAAAGAAAGATCAATGATGCAATCGCAGATCTGGTGTATGTCATGTCAATAGAGACAGTTTGAATTTGGCGTAATATGATTCTTGGAACAGACGTAAATAATTATTGTGAAGTTTGAAGCGACTCTCTCTCTCAGGCATGCTTTGAAAACACGAGTTGTTTTCATTTTCAGCTAACGGACGACGCAGGCATTAACATTGATCGGCAAGGTGGGGGGTAACCGTGCCTTCCCGATTGTTTGTTTTCGTACGCTTATATATGACTCCGTGATTGCGGAAAGGACATTGCGTCTCGGGCCGACGAACGACGCGCATGCCGCGACGCAGAGCAGTGTCGGTTAATACGCGTTTCTTTGTCCCCGAATCTTACTTGCGCGAGTGTTAGAGCTAGAGTCAGTGTCGTCGCCAGTGCTACGATGGAGTATCCGGGGGTGCTGCGACGGAGTAACCAGAAGGCGGACGTCGGATCGAGAAGTCAGGATGGAGAGAGGACTCGGAGCGCGCCGAGAGACATAGCCGAGGACAGCGATACATCATGTATGGTATTCGAGGTACCTCGAGTAATTATTATTACGCAGGATTTTTCTGATTTTAACGGACCTTACTCGAAGTAAGGACATACCCGAGTCGAAATTAGATCAGCATTCATAGTTTATCATCTGAAAAATGATAAAATAGCTTGAGATTTGATTATTCGTTAACCTAATTTCACGTAACATGAGTTCTACTTTTCTTTTCTCGTAAAATATGAATGTCTACTCAAGCAAGGTTGCTGAGGCAAGCTAAGATTTATGAATACAAATTTTTAATTATGTTCTCAATGAAAAATTGCACATAATTTAAAAAAAACTATGAATAATGATCTTAGAATCTGATATAAATTTTACAAGTGTTGATTTTTATTCGTCTAATAATGCTCAGATTGCTGTTTTCGTTTAGAATTTGCTAGAATGTCCGTTTCTCATTCTTGTTTATCTTTCTTATTGTACCAAATCTGAATTAAAATTTCTATTAGTGAAACAGCATTATTAGACATAACCGTTATCTTTGCCTTTGCAGCTTCAGCTCTTTTGAGGGCTACAATTCTCATCATTCTCATTAGAAAAAAAAAAAGAAAAAAAGGAGAAGAAAAAAGGAAAAAAGAACTTTTAGAATGATGAGAATAAAAAGTGTTTTTCATCTCCCATTTCCTCTAATTCTTATATGATTATTTAATCCTTATATATTTATCTCACGCGCGGTTCTAACAAAGGCAGTTCTATTTACGTTTTTATCTTTGTTCTCTTTCTTGCGCTGTTAGGCGAATATATAATCAACATCGACAAAAATTGCTCATTTAAATTAAGAATATAAGGATTAAGTACATATACATTATCGAGATAAACGAGTATTAAGTAACTGCGGAATACGTCGCTGTTGAAGACTCATCATGGGCGAGACTGCGAGAGTAGCCAGATGTAACGTTCAGGTAGGACAAAGCTTTTTCACTATTGCGCATCTAGATATTCTGCATTGATTTTTCAAATTGTATGCAATTTGCAGGATCAATGTAGAATTAATATTTCGACTCGGGAAAGACTTTTTTTTTTATCAAATCCTAACTTGTAGAAAACTATCGATTTGAATGTCGGCAAGAAAAAAACGGAGATACTTTTGTTAGATATTTGACAAAACGTCGGATCGGTATTTATCCGACGCTTAAAAAATAACACGGAGAACGTTTTAGTTGGACGAATAAATTTTCGTTACTTTCCGCTTGCGGTTTTCGATCGTTAACGACGATTAAGAGACGAAGAGAGAGGAAAGCGAGAAAGAGAGAGAAATGTCTTGCCAGGATTTCTGCAGGCCAGTTCATTTCGACAGATTCGGTATTAAAATATTAGATGTAGAAAAAATAAGAATGAAAAAAAAATTTTTATATTAGTAGAGAAATTTTTTATATTAGTAGAGAAAGTCCGACGTACTTTTGTAAAATAGAGATGATACCAAATTTTTTACAAGTTAGGACTAGGATAGAGAAAACGTCAAATCTTTTGCGACGATGGAATTAAACAGCAATATAAATTTTGATTTACGATATTAATCGATACTCGATTTCCGGTACTGATTTACTTTCTCATTTCTCTATAAGAGAAGAAAATATTAATACGAATCGTTCGTTTATATATCCGAGTTAATTTGTTGAATAAATTAGAGGGGTAAGTACCTGAAAAATGAGAACGAATTGTCATTGCACTTGGACAATCTTCTGACACTGATTTCTGGTATTGATCGATATTCGATTTTCGGTACTGATTTACTCTTTCATTTCTCTACAAGAAAAAAATTGACACGACTCGTTCATTTAACCGCGTTAATTTGACGAATAAATTAAATATTGGTCCGTCTTCAATTTTCGGTACTGACTGATTCTCTAATTTCTTTATAAGAGAATAAATATTGATACGAATCGTTCTTCTATCCGACTTAATTTGTTGAGTAAATTAGTGGGGCAAGTACCTGCAAGATGAAAACAACTTGTCATTGCACTTGGACAATTTTCTTGACATTGATTTATGGTATTGATCAGTCTTCGGTTTTCGGTACTGATTTATTTTTTCATTCTTTTATAAGACAAAAAATTGATACGAATCGTTCGTTTATCCGAGTTAATTTGTTGAATATGATTAGAGGGGTAAGTACCTGAAAAATGAGAACAAATTGTCATTGTACTTGGACAATTTTCTGACACTGATTTACGGTATTGATCGATACTCGATTTTCGGTACTGATTTACTCTTTCATTTCTCTACAAGAAAAAAATTGACACGACTCGTTCATTTATCCGCGTTAATTTGATGAATAAATTAAATATTGGTCGGTCTTCAATTTTCGGTACTGACTGATTCTCTAATTTCTTTATAAGAGAATAAAAATTGATACGAATCGTTCTTTTATCCGACTTAATTTGTTGAGTAAATTAGTGGGGTAAGTACATGCAAGATGAAAACAACTTGTCATTGCACTTGGACAATTTTCTTGACATTGATTTATGGTATTGATCAGTCTTCGGTTTTCGGTACAGATTTATTTTTTCATTTTTTTATAAGACAAAAAAAATTGATACGAATCGTTCGTTTATCCGAGTTAATTGATCACTTATCCGTTAATTTGATGAAAAAATTAGATATTGAATGGTCTTCGATTTTCGGTACTGATTTACTCTTTCATTTCTCTATAAGAAGAGAAAAATTGATACGAATCGTTCATTTATCTGAATTAATTTGTTGAATAAGATTAGAGGTGTATGTATGAGAAAAATATTAGTTCCCATTAAATTTTACTGCGCTAAATGCGAGACAGTCTCTTTCGCCCAGGTGCCTCACCAGGGAAATTTCTCTGGTACTCTAAATCCCGTAAGGCCATCAGTCTTTGTAGTATATCTCGTCGGTGCATAAGGTTTATATTACCTGTACATACATATTTTGAAACATTTTCTTTGGATATTATATCAAACGGATTTTGCGTGTCACGTAATATCCTTCGGACTACACGGCGCTTTTATTCCTCAGATTTCTGTCATTAATAACTCGATAATTATTGCGAATCTCGCAAAATGGTATGGGACTTTTATGTTTGTCTTAACCCAATCTACCCTCACACTTCGGGTTGGCAGCTAATTACCGGACACTTCGTATGATCTTCATGATATTAATCATACAAAATGTCATTTCTTTTTTTTTGCATATGTTAACATGTTAATTCATGTTATAAACGCGTAACAATGTGCGAGACCGTGCTTGTCAAGTACGCTTTTATGGTTGTAGCACGGACATAAACCGCCTAAAAATGGATGTAACACGGACTGCCACCACATACAGGTTTTTTTACCGCCGAAACCTGAAAGTGGATGTAGCATCGTAGTTCCCCTCTCAAAATGGATGCAGATGACGTCCTTTTCCAATGTGGAAAGTCGGTGTCGTCGAAAATATCGTGTTGGCCGCTTTCACGTTCCTCTCTAGTTTTTACTGTTCGTTCTCTCTCGCTCAGTCCCGATGGAAGGAGTATAGGGAAGGCAGTTGCTGTACAGTGCTGTACAGTAACCAGCGCCCCTATTCCCCTAGAGAGAACGAACAGTAAAAATAGAATGCTTCCTTTTCTACGAGAGTTATACCTCCACTCTTGAAATTTGGGAGAACGCGCAGTCTAGATATGCTATGTCTATGGGCTGGAAGACCGATGTAATGCCCATGTGTTTCTGATGTACTTAGGCTAGAATATGAAAAAGACATTTTATATGAGAAAATAAGCACCGTAATATTATCCTCAATCTGAGAAATACTAATTAGAAATACAATAAAGAGAATAATGCGTGCGCGACACTTCTTTCTTATGACTAACTTAACCATAAAATTCCTTATGAACTTTTCGACACTTTCCGTATTATGTTTTTTGAACTCTGCTAGATCCTCGGAGTGAAGAGTAGGAATGGAAATTAAAGGCTCTGATTGGTTCATTTGCTTATGCATTCTGCATTATGCGTTCTTGCAAAAGTATGCGCTTCCCGCTTAAGCGTCGTCTACAATGGCAGTAAGCAGTAAGAAGTAAGCGTAAGCGGCAAGAAATAAACCAATCACAGTCGATTATGACAAAAATAATCAACTGTGGTTGGTCCATTTCTTACTGTTCACGCTTACTTCTTATTGCTTACTGCCATTGTAGACGGCGCTTTAACTAAGCATGATAGGTGAATAACGGCGTAAAATGGCGCTAAATTTAAACACTTGTATCTTACAATGTCTCTATTCTACATAAGAAGGATCAACCTGAGATATAAATATGATATTTTAAATATATTAAGGAATGAAAATAAAGAAATATCTCTCTATCATCACATCACTTGAAATATACTTCATCACTATCACTTACATATAAGTGTAATAATAAAATGCTTGAACAGAAATTATACAACTTCTGTTCAACGTTAGGAAGGCGTTATATTGCAACGAAACTCTCTTCTTACGACCCACAACAACAAGCGGAGAGATTTTTAGTGAGTCGATCCTGTTGATAGAAATACGCACGTTAAATTCGGTGCATATGCATTAATAATTACGCGGTGTAGTGATATTACACGTTGTTAATTGTGCACAGTTTACGAGAAAACGAGAGAACAAACAAATGGTGACGAGCATGTTGCAATGGCCGCGTTCCGCAGAAAAAGCTGCTTATTAAGCGCTTAGTGATTATTAACTATGATTGGAGTATTCTTTTAGATCTTTAACGAATCCAAGGGAATGAACCAATCAGGAGCGATAATCACTAAGCGCTTAGTAAGCAGCTGTTTCTGCTGAACGCGGCCAATGCTAGCAATAATCGGAGTTAGTCAGATATGAATCAGAATTGACATAGTTGACAAAAATTGAGATGAATATATATCTTTAATTCATAATGAAAACGAAATTAGAAACGAACGTTACTCTGTCGCTATGTAATCGAGTTCGTGCAACTGATGAATAATTGCAAAACCAAATTCTTTATGATTCGAACAAGATTTATCTCTACAGAATAGAATGATGTTGCGCGGAAAAATTGAAAGATTGCTTGCACAAGGATACGCATGCAGACGAAACGAAACGACGAAAACTGCGTTGAAAACAGTAAGAAAGCTGGAGGCGCAATTAAAATAACTCTAGTTTTTTTTTCTTTTGAAAGGTTGTCATTTTGATACGAAAATGTTATCGTTTTACATAGGCAAGCCATTGTACATAGCAAATTGTAATAAACTCTATGTAATACAAACAACATTTCTCGTTCCCCCGGACGGAACTGTCATTCTCGCGACAATAATATAGCATTTGTCCTTCCGCTCGCGGGAGAGCCGAAGTTTAGTAAGTAATATATATGTGTGTGTGTATACATGTATGTGTGTTTATATGATGTATCTATGTATGTATAGTGTATGTGTGTGTGTGTGTGTGTGTGTGTGTGTGTGTGTGTGTGTGTGTGTGTGTGTGTGTGTATTTATATATGTATATATGTATATATACACATTTATTTATTTATTTATTTATTTATATATTTATATATAGAACGTTCGGTAATTTATTCGATAAACATACAACACGATT
>NW_020230336.1:410000-415000 GCF_003227715.2 Harpegnathos saltator | reverse complement strand
CAAACCGCTGTGCGTGGCCATGAATGCCAAGGTCACTCCGAAACGTTGTTGGAACTCCTTCCTACGGGAGGAAGAAGGCTCAATGACGAGTCGCGAATCAAGTCGTTCGCGACTCGAGCTGGCCTTTACCGATACTTTTACGCAGAGCGTACTTGAGATGTACGCGGGGTAGAGCGCGCATCAATATACGCATTTGCGCGACAATGTGTATGTACAAGCCTTTTAAATATATATATATATGTATATATATATTATACGCAAGCTCGCAGCTCATTTGCGCCGTTCAGCCGGATGTGCTATGGTGCTTCATGAAAAATTAAATTTTGTTCTCAGACACGTTCTCTCACCTCCCGACCGCAGATTATATTAAATTATTTTTTCCAGATTTTCATTCTTTTCATCACGACAAACAAGCTACTTCGCTACTTGCTTATATCACTAGGCTCCGATTTTGCAATTGTAATTGTAATAATTCGCAAAATTCTAAATGCAAACAGCAGATTGCTAAGTTTAGGTTCCGCTCATCGGTGTACACTGCATTATTTTGTACACTTCCACCACAGTCTGTCAATCGCTAGAATAAATGATTGAGAGTGACAAAGCAGTATTCTAAAAATATCACATTATGTTATATATTTTATTAAAGAGAAGAAAAGAGGAATAAAAGAGAGAGAGAGAGAGAGAGAGAGGGAGAGGAAGAGAGAGAAAGAGATTTAGAAACTGTACACCCGTGGAATGGCGCAAACGAACAAGCGGGTATTCTCAAAGATTCTATTGCAGCATATTAAATGCAATCACATTGGGGAATATCCTCTTGCTTTCGCAGCCTTATCGCTCGCAAAACATTCTTCCTCTTCAGGTCTCCATTTCTGAAAGACGGCGTTCGCCCTACGGAGGCTTGCAAGCTAATTTGCATCGACACCTCAAAGTGTCAAAGAACAGGATAGAGACAGAAAGAAAGAGAAAACCAAAACTGTCGATCGATAAAGGAACATAAATATAGAGAGCATATACTGTAAGAAATACGAAAAGAAATAACGTGAAACAACTCAAGAAAAGAGAGGTCACGATATTCTGGCCATTTCTCCATCGACAATCGAATTACATGTGACTTTACTTTAACATACACGTAAAGAAGCAACAAACGCAACTTTTTAATAAGAAACCAAGGGAGGAACAAAGTGAGAGAGAGAGAGAGAGAGAGAGAGAGAGAAAGAGAGATTTTTCAACGGATTCTGCGACGGAGAATCCTAAAAAGAGTGAAAAAAGGTAAACAATGAAAGAAAAAGAGAGAGAGAGAGAGAGGAGGGGTTAGAGAGAGAACAAGAGAGCGGGCGATCGCATTACGATAAAGTACGACATTATCGAACGGTCGAGAATTAATTCGTTACTTTCTAAGAATGTAAGGTGCGTTGTGATGGCGTTACCTGGGCAGCAGATTCATCAGCCTAGCTAAAGGTCTGCATGGCGTCAAAGTGGTAAGTATATTAGTCAAAAGGAACAGGTGCATTTTCTATCCTGATAAAAACGAAAAGAAACGAACAAGAAAGAAAGAAGAACAGGGCGCCAAAAACGAGAAAACAAAGTAAAACGTAGGACCAAGTGTTCGTAAAGTAATTCGTGTAAAAGGGTGCACGTGTAAATCTGAATTCTGACAAGAAAAAAAACGAATGATATGCATAGCTGGTATGCAAACGTGCGCGTGGATGTATGTAAAAAGAGCAAGACAGAGACAAGAAGATAGGGAAAGAGGGACAGAGGAGGAAGGAGAAAGAGGGAGAAAGGGGGAGGAGGAGGAAAGAGACAGAGAGAGAGAGAGAGAGGGGGGAGGGGGGTAAAGAGATAGCGAGAAAGGAGAGAAGATGCGCCGAACAACGACCAGTCGCTCGATTTTCTTTTCTACGAGAAAGCTCGATCTTTAATTATTATCGTCAATTCGAAATTTAAAATCTTGTCAAATGTTCGAATAGCACGTTCGTGATAGCACGAATTGATAGAACGATGGAAAGGACGCAAGTAATTTTCAGACGCAAGTGTATGACATCATTGTGTTTATCGCTGCTCCTTCGATTGAACTGTAGTACATCTTGAATTGACATCGAGTGTCGCGTAAATAGTTGCAAATAGACTCGTGGTGGAGAAATCGAGCCTCGGGCGACCAACACGAGCATTTAATTAGAAATACAATGGGAAAAGGGACAATTATTCGTTTCACTGGTTTTCCCGAGTGGCTTCGCTATGTTATGTAGGGCCTATGTTATATTTCCTTTCTTGTTTCTGTTTTTTCTTATTTTCTTTTTTTCTGCACTTGTGCCGGCTAAGGAATTAAAATTATGCTCACCCCGTTTCCTCGCGGGTGGTGCTGGGATTTGCAAACCATTCGGTTACCTTAGCGTCAAATACCAAACTGAGCAGCAGATACCTGTCGCAATAGTATGAGTTTCTGTCGGCCTTGTAAGGATTAGCTGAAAATTGATATGAAAGAAACTCTTACTCTTACATAATACACGTGATGATAAAACTCATAAAGATTAATTATAATGGCGCAATCAACTATAATACGCAGATGTAGTGATACGATATAATTTTCGACAATTATCCTAGAAAACGTTCTACCTCGAGAGAGTGCGAAACGCAGTGAACGATAAAAATTGCAACTCACGATGCGAACTGTGACCAGAGCTTGTAGCGGAGTATTCCGGCGGTTGGGATCGTTGCTTCATGTCGATCCACTTCCAGCCTGGCTGACGGGTACGCTCCAGAAAGTGCAGGAGCTGAATCTCCGAGGTGTTGAACCTGTGTTCACCCTCGTAGTGGTATCTAAGCAAGGTGGTTCACAGCAAGAGAGAGAAAGAAAGAGATTCGTGTAAACGCCGTCCGTATATCGGTGTAGGTATGCCTTTTAATGCACATATCCTCGCATTTGTAAAAATCTTTTCGTTTTTTCAGTCATTATCTTAGAAAGAACTTTGACGACACTCACTTGCAGTACATCCAATGAGGGTGCACCCGCCAGTTACTACCCGCGAAGTAATCTGTCACGTTTTTGCCTACGACAGTTTAGTTCATTCAAATTTGGCACGATAGCAGTAATGCATTGGGAGAGGCAGAGAAGAGAAGGGAACGGCTGATGGCGCAGCAGCGACGAAAGCGTTGATGAAGCGTTGCGATTTTCCCGCAAGAAAAGTGAAAGAGAAAAAGAGAAAAATTTTGACGGTTTTGATTGATTTCAGAGGAGGAATTGGAATCGCAATAACTTTGCGCCGACTTACCGCGCTCCCGTACTCGCAACAAGTAACATTTGTCGTGTTATCCTTGCATGTTTTTAGCCACGAGAATTGAAATTTTGTCATCGTCGACGCCCTTAGCGATGCGATATCGATCGCAATACTCTCGCATTTCATCTCTCGGCCATCGTTACATTGAAGAGTAATTCGCCAATTTAATTTCAATATAACCAGGCTTAAAACAGGCGCGCGCGCGCGCGTGTGTGCGTGTGTGTGTACGCGTGTGCGCAATCGTTCTTATTGAAAGCTTTCGTCGCTACAAGACATACAACTGAATTGAAATACATACCTTTAACGTGAGATCGATGTATCTCCTCAGTAGCACTAACACGATTGTTCGTGTTGTGATCGTACTGAGGCAAACTAACCACCACCGTGAATGGAGTGTCCTTTATCGGAGTATAGTCATATTTTCTTTTCACTCTGCCAACGCGTTTCTAGAACGAGAATCAACAGATGAGAGGTAATACATTAATTATAATGTGATAAGTAAATATAATACATTTGTGTGTGTGTGTGTGTGTGTGTGTGTGTGTGTGTGTGTGTGTGTGTGTGTGTGTGTGTGCGTGCGTGCGTGCGTGCGTTACAATTATACGTTATAACAATCAATTATACTATAAAAACTAATTAATTATATAGTATATATATAATATGTGATTGCGCTTCTTGAATTGTATCTATGGTAACTATAATAGTAAGGTGTGTGTACATTGTTCATAATAGAATAATTAAAGTTTGCTGCGATAAGCGAGGCGACTCGATCGCTTCCAAAGAATATTGATTTCAAAATCCGTATTTTTCAAGAAGTGCGCGGAAGATGCATGTACTGTGACTAACAATATACTCACCATATCGTCGTAATGATACTTCGTATGAAGCATCACAGAACCATCCAACTGATTCACCACGTTGTTACGAAACTGCGAGAAAATCCAAACATTGTTGTTTAAACACAACAAACTTGTAGACAATGATCTTTTGATTATTGAAGGCGTACGTCTGACAATATAGATAACATCGATCGATCAATACAGTTCGCGCTTATACGGAAAGCATTAATGAAACCCTTCAATTTTGATTCAGATATTTCTGCAGTTAAAACCAAATCAAAATCGAAAGACATCATGAACATTTCTTTTTCTTACGTATCACCGATATCACGGCTTATATGATTTAAACGAGGGAGGGAAAGTTTTCCTTTGTTTTCTTTGTTCGCTGCGCGAAAATAAATACGTTAAATGATTTACAAAGATTATCTAAATAATTTCGTATTAATTCACCATAATTATTCCCTCATCGAATTCTCTGGGGCCTTTGTCGTGGTCCATTAATTCAACCTCCGCCATGTCAACGCTGTTATAAGCAGGTTTCAAGATACCCTGGAACTATAATCATCGCCCATTATAGCGCAATGATGTACACTAAAAGCGTCAGTAATTCAACGTCGAGACGTTGCTGTTTCGAGGACAAAAGTTTCGTAAAAGTGTCGCGTAGTAAAACGTAACGCAAATATCAAAATTTTTCAAGCGTCGCAGATCGAGAATTGCACGTGTGCATAAAAGTTAGGTGTGGTGTTATAATTAGAAAAGAGAAGGAGTGAGAGAGAGAAAGAGAGAATGAGAGAGAGAGAGAGAGAGAGAGAGAGAGAGAGAGAGAGAGAGAGAGAGAGAGAGAGAGAGAACATTACCACTGGTCGAAGATCGGGATGAATCA
>NW_020230336.1:390000-405000 GCF_003227715.2 Harpegnathos saltator | reverse complement strand
CGTTCATTACTGTCTTCTACTGACTCTCGATAGGTATGACAAATAAATAATTTTAACTTTAGATTCATGAAACGAAAGGAGAGAGAAACGAAAGGAACGGAAAAGAAAGAAAAAAAAAAGAGAAAGAAAGAAAAAGCAAGGGAGAACAAACCGAGGGAAAGCAAACAACGGGTAAGCGATATTCGATCGGTAAGAAATTAAAAAAGTTCTTTGCTCGCGCGCGGAAAGAGAAGGAAGAAGATGAATTTATATTAATCCGTCGCGTCGTTCTCGAGAGACATGATACATGGACGTGTGTAACATCGTCGGCTGACACATGACGGCTAACTGTCGATGTGTTTGTTTTATCACGTGATCAACAAGGGGCAATAGGACGAGAAAGTCTTACCGCGTTCTCGCGTCGGTCGAACACTGGCATGCTGACCGAAGTCATCAGTTTGTACTTCTGCAAATCATTGCTCTGGTCGTGCCGTCTCTTCGGCTTCTTCACGAATCGTCGGTCCTGTTCCTCCGTGTTCAACTTCTTTTCGTACTGGTGCAGAAAACGGTACTCCTGCTTATCGCTCTCACGCTCTTCCCACAGCCAGTCGGTCATCTTCGGATCGGTCACATCGGCGTAAACGGGCGTCCAGATGGTAGGATGATCCGTGCGGCCCAAAACCAGAGGTCTCGCCATCACCGGCACGTATTTTAACACCTGGACAATTTCGGAAAAGGCAATTTCTTGGATTTCAGGATTAGATGATGTCAGATGTTCACGTCAGATTCATCGTTCGAAGCATCGCGATACAGAAAGGTCTCAGAAAGGTTTTCACCCGATTCGCAAGGAATCTCTTGAGCTTGAATTTTTGCGCGAAATTGATTACACTATGATCTTTATTATTCATTCTCAAATTATTACGATTTGAAATTGCACTGTATTCACCGAATGTAAAACTTCATTCATCATCCATGAAATCTGACAAGTGTCAAATATAATTCTCCCCCCTCTCTCTCTCTCCCTCTCTCCCTCTCCCTCTCCGTCTGTCTGTCTCTGTCTCATCGAGGAAAAAAAAAAACACGTCTCTCTCGCCGTCGAAGATTAACGGGAAAACAATTAATTGTGGAAGTAAAATCTGCTTAAACCAACTTCTCTGCACGAAAACAACTCTTTCGTTCGTTCAACTGACCTCCTCTCTGACTTCCGCCGGGGTGCACAGATGTACGAAGTAACCTCTGTTGGCGCAGGCCATCCACTGTACTTCCCGCACATCGGCGACCTCACGGCCGATCAGATAGGTGAATATCCTGACGGGCATATCGGCTTTCAGAGGCTCGTCCGGGTTGTCCTTCCAATTGTACGCCTCAAAGATCTCTTTATAATTGTACGGGACTCCGTCGGTGATCAGCATGATCGCTTGATTGCATCTGGCACCCTCTTTCTCGGCGCGGAACGACTCGAGCAGCTCGAAGGCGGTAGTAAGAGCCAGGGAAAAGTTGGCGATCCTCTCTGTTTCGAGGTTCGCAATGGCCCTCTTCAGCTCGCGTACGTTTGCCAAATTCGCTTGAACCAGGGTGTCATTGAAACACGGCACCACCTGCGATTAGTAGCGAGATTCGCGAGATTGCCGATTGCAGCAATTTATTGCAAAATTACTCGTCACTTCCCCGAGCGGTCTCAACGCTTACCTCCTTGGTCACATTGGAGAAGGTGATGATATTGACGAAGTCGTTATTGCCGAGTGTATCGA
This sequence comes from Harpegnathos saltator, assembly GCF_003227715.2. Classification (NCBI taxonomy): domain Eukaryota; kingdom Metazoa; phylum Arthropoda; class Insecta; order Hymenoptera; family Formicidae; genus Harpegnathos; species Harpegnathos saltator. Next base: position 403,270 of record NW_020230336.1, on the reverse strand, counting down.
GGATATTGTTGATCACGTGCCTAGCGATCTCCCGGCGTATACCGGTCATGCTGCCGGAAGTGTCCATCAGGATGAGAATATCCTTGGGACTAGTCGCCGCCTCGATGTACCAGCTTCTGGTTCTGCAGTCAAACAGATCCACAGGCTCCATGTACCAATTCATGGCGGGATATTGGCGCATGAAGCCGGTCGCGCTGCCAAAGTACTGCCACGACAATGACGGGTCTTGCTCGTAATTGTTGATGAAGGTGCGATCGAGGGCCTGGGACCATTTGATCGCCCGAATGACGTTCGAGGCGCCCTCGTACACATTGGTGGGCACATGCACCGCGGACATGTTTACATTTACGTTGCCGCCGAAATGGCAACTGTACTCGAATTCGATGGTGTTGTTTTTCGCGTTGATAAACTCGAAGGTAGACGGCGGGTCCATGTCGGGTGCCGACAGCGCCGATGTCTCGGCCACGTCCATTATCCTCTGTGAACAAAAACGGTTTCGCTGACTTTTGTCGCTGTATATATATATATATATATATATATATATCGTCAGATTGATGTGTGAGAGGAAGAACAAAAAAACAAGGAAGAGGAGAGAGAGAACCTCCTCGACGACGCGAACGCTTCTATCGCCGTATTCTATTTGTATTCGCGCGTAATCCCAGTTTGTCCAGTCCAATCATCACGCAACTGACAGCTGACAACCGTTGACGCAATGAACAGAACGCACCTTGATAGCTGAGATCTTGGATTCCATCATGGCCTTGATGTCCTTAGCGATCTCACGGACGAGGGATTTTCCGTCACGTACTGTCACATCCGCCTGTTTGTAACTTTCGTGGAACTTCTCCACGTTCGTCACGTACTTGCCCAACTGCGACAATTCGAAGCCCAGCTTGTGCGCCCATGTCTTTACTCTGCCACACAAACGAACAAAAGAAAAATTTTTTTTTTGCGTGTGCGTGTGCGTGTGCATATGACAAGATAATGGAATAATGGAGTAATCATGGCAAAAACTTGGAAAAATCGTCATCTTGTCGTTATCTTCTTTATAATCTTTTAAATCTTATTTATAATTATTTAGAGCACATTTTCAACATGGCGCGCAACATCATTTTTCAACGTCTAAAACAAGTAGGTCACTTACCTACACGCTAGTGTGATTAAGTTTACACCGCACTGCTGCACCATCACCTCCTATCATGCATCCCTTTTCTCTATTCTCACGGAGATAACACTAGCCTCGAGCAAAAACAGCAGCTGTTCAGCGGTGTTCATTTCGTGAAATCTCGCGCGACAACGCGAGAGAACGAGAGAGAAGAAGAAAGGACGATACGGTCCGTAAGACGTCGTCCGAAGGACGACGACAATGTTGCGCGAAGGCATGGATAATTTGATTGTGTGCGCGACAGCGGTTTGACGAAACAACAGTAATCTCATTCGCGAGAGAAATCCGTGTCATCTACAGCAAGCATGACGTGTATATAAGTGCGAATCAATTCTTTCTCGGACGAAATAAATCCAAGAAAAATCGTTTATCCTCATCTTCGGAACGACGAAATAAAATCGGCCTCGGAACTCGACAATACAGAATAAATTCAATTATGAAATTCTCCCCTACTTCTTCAAAAGTTGTCCGTCTTTCATCAGGCACACTCATGAATCACTGCAACGCTTCGGTCGAGAGAGACACGATCCCTCATGATTGACCTAAATAATCCCACCCGTTGCTTTATCAATATCGTGTACACAACAACAACTATTAACTCGCTTGTTGTTATTATTGGACACAACGTATCAAGAAAAACCAGCAAGAAGACGGAAAAGGATCGGAAGTTTGGAGAATCGCTACGAGATAACACACCTGTCCGCACTATACATACGTGTTGAAGGAGATTCGCTGTTCGCTACGATTAGGTGCCTCGATGAGGATCAAGACGGCAACGATGAGTATGAAGCAAGGCCTCATAACGTTTCCCTGATCTATTGGCCGCTATGGCGCCGCTCCCGCTGCTCCGCGGTTGCTGTTCACACGAAGGCACGGTAAACAACACTGAGACTCGCGTCTGACATCAAGGACCACGGTCGCTCGTGTTCGGACAACAGTTCGCCGTCGTGATCGACGTCGGTCGTCGCCGTCGCCGTCGCCGTCGCCCTCGCCGTCGCCGTCGGCGTCGTCGTCGTCGTCGTCGTCGTCGTCGCCGTCGTCGTCGTCGTCGGCGTCGTCGTCGTCGGCGTCGTCGTCGTCGTCGTCGTCGTCGTCACCACCGCCGCCGCCGCCGCCACCGCCGCCGCCGCCGCCGCCGCCGCCACTACCGCCGCCGCCGCCACCACCGCCGCAATCGTCGTCGTCGTCGTCGTCGCGCTCGTCGTCGCCGTCGTCGTCGCCGTCGTCGTCGTCGTCGTCGCGTTCGTCGTCGTCGCAATCGTCGTCGCTGTCGTCGTCGTTGTCGTCGTCGTCGTCGTCGTCGCCGTTGTCGCGGTCGTCGCTGTCGTCGTCGTCGCGGTCGTCGCAGTCGTCGTCGTCGTCGTCGTCGTCGACGTTGACGTCGTCGTCCCGGTCTTCGTCGTGCGCACTCGTTCAACAGTGCTGACTCGAGACATATACGTGTTTTCAAGCATTATCGATTTTCCGAGCAGGCTTGCGCACTTGGATGTCGGAACGCGCAATCAGCCACATCGTGATAGTCGGGTCGCAATTGATAGAGCTGTTTATCTTTTAACGTATGTTCGATAGATTCGAGTCTCCTGAAAAAATAAGGATAATCGCCATTTGTGTGTTAGTATAGTCGAGCAACTTTGTCTCTATTTTCATCTACCTATCTGAATAAATTACTTACAGTTTACAGAAATACATTTATCATGTTAACCCCGTACCTTTGCAAGGTGTAAAGTAACTTATCTACCGGAACGTTGCATCATGACTCGAAAAATGTGCCAATCGGTAAGAATTTCTGTCCACTCGTGGATATCGGGGAAATACGGGGAGATTATGTATTTTTTGCATTATTCATTAATTAAAACGCAGTTATAGACAGAGAGATGCGCAACTGTATTTATTGTATATATTGTATATATTATTTTATTGCAAAACACAGACATACATGCGTATTTGTTTCTTTTTTTCCGAAAACGACCAATAATCGTTCGTCACAGAAAGGTGCAGAGAATCGTGATGATAACGACGCAAAGCAACGATGTCAGAGACATCGTCAGTCCGGACGCTCCTCCGCAGTCGTCGATTTCGTGCTCCAGACAGTGTTCCGTGAAACAGCTCTTCAGCCGGCGCCTTTTCAGGGCATTTAGCGGAATCTTGTGGCAAGGTTTCTCAGTCATGCCATTTGTGTACTCAGTAGGGTCGATGTTGACGGGTGTTACCTCCAATCTCCTGTAGCACGTCGGATACATGCTGTCCACAACAACCAACAGCAGATTCGTGTGCGCTACCTGTGGATCGCAGTCATTCCTCCAAGGAAACCGCTTGATTCACATTAATTAATTTACATACAAGACGTGCGGTCGACCCGTAAGCGGTAAAACACGTGCATGCCAATACATACACGCATGCATCTATTTCGTCGCATCTCTGCTTATTTAAATGATCGAGCTGTGAGATTAAATTAATGGATATCAACGTACGACATACGACAACGTGCAACGGCAGTCGCAACGTGTCGATCGACACATAACAGATCCCGAATACGATATCCCGAAATATCGCCGATGTAAAAGATACAAACACTCACTCTCTGAGCGTAGTACGGTCTGGAGTGGTAATCGGAGTGATTGGTGACGCCTTTGGAAGCGACAGTCTCATTCAACATGTAGAGAGTCCTCTTCTGATCGCACGGATAATGATAGAGGTAAGGCTCCGGTGGTGGCGGCGGATCAGGCGCGTCCTCGTCACTATATACCTTGCCATGGATGCCAGGAAGATTGACGAACTGAGTCGAGAACCACGCCAGACGCAGCATAAGCCAGAACAGCAGCTCCCAGACGTATTGCAACGGCTCCATCAGGCTATTGGCGGAATTGTCGATTCGCTGAAACAATTTGCATCCATTCGTTACAATCGCATTCTTCCATGAGATCGGAAATGAGCTGGTACGTATGTATGTGTGTGTGAGAAAGAGTCGTTGAACAAATAAGACACAAACGTCTTGAAAATAGCTCGAACGTCGACATTAACTTTTCTAGTACTGCTTTCTTTTTGTTCTAGGTTTCCGTTCTACAGTTCGCACGCACGTACGGCCCAATTAGTTCAGCATCTTGTAAACCTGATGTAATATTGGTGTACGATACTACACAATAACAGAAAATATTCCATACACGGGGGGGCTGATGAGTTGCAATTACCAATTTCTCAATTTCTCAATAGCAATGTCTTCCGCAACAAGCGGAATCTTTTTTCAGGATATAACCCAGTAGGATATAACACTGATAATAACATTACATTAATATTATAATTTCCCATTCAGCGATATAACTGTTACATATCACATGTATTATGTTGCATTTATATTGTTGAGTGGAAAATTATAACATAGTTGTTATGTTACTGATATATATACATATGGTTGGTGTTTACTGAGAACTTATTACCCCGAGCCAAAGAAAACATATTCTTCTTTATCTTTTTTCTTTTTTTTTCTTCTCTCGGTTATATCACGATATCTACTACTATGTTGCTAATGTCATTTAATTCGATGCGATTTAAAAAATTCTCGCTAGTTGGATTTGGTAAATTGTTCTCTTCTAGTAAGTTTTTTTCTTGTTGAGGAATTTTCGACGTACTCGATGCTCGAGTCAACAACATCGGATTAGCGTTCAACGTTAGTACTTACAATCTCCTGGCACCAAGCTTGATAGTCGTAAATTTCGACCGGATTATAAAGACCCTGATCGACCATGGACTTCATGACGGCGCCCTCCTGAGTACCCATAAATTGACCGGTATCATTATGTGCTTCCGATATCACTATATAGCCGTTCTGATCTAGCAGGTAGCAATCGATCCAATTATGGGAACAGTTCATCAGCGGATTCGTTGTCACCGAGGTGAGTTCGATGAATCTCCTGTACAGACCTGTCATCGGCATTTGGAAGCCTACGACGGCCGCTGGTGCCCTCTTACCGCCGTCCTTGGGTGACAGGCTCATGGAAGCCGTCACCACTGCGTCCGCGCCAGCTTCCCACGGAACTACGAGAAAATACGCGAAATTTCGTTCTCTCAATATTGCCGACTCTCATCATCTTCGCCGAGTCTCATCATACTCTCGAGAGTTCCCGATTATCGACGTTGAATATCAAGTGGCAATTATCCGGCTATTATCAAACTGTCACGCGGCTCACATTAATAAGATATTTTTACATATGTTATAAAGATATGTGTGTGTGTGTGTGTGAGTGCGTAGTAGTAGTTGATTGCGCATGCGTTTGAAAAATTGGTATTCGTACGTATCGGCCAGTTGAAAGTCGATAAAATGTCGATAAAATAAACTAAAATGTAATTATAACTATGTCTCGTTCCTTTATGAAATGATTACGATCTGCGAACGACTACGATCTCTTCTTCGTCATCGACGACGACGGTGGATCAGAATCGAATAAGAAGACGAAAAGATTATCATCCGACGAGAAGCAATCGATGCGATTCTCACCAGACAAATAGATGCTGTTCAGATCCAGCTCGTTCTGAAATATCGCGCCCTTGTACCAAGGCTCATTGACGGCTCGCCTGTGCAGATCGCCGAAAACAATCCCGTCGTCCGCGTCGGGAAGCTCGTTGGTGTGAAGATGATGCCATCTAGTGAGGCCACTCTGCGTGGCAATGAAACGCAGGAAAATACCGTAGAGCCGAGCCAAGTCCTTCGCCCTCGCTGGAAGATCCTCTATGTAATCCCCGCGGAAGCTGTTGTTGGTTGCCTTAGCGTCAAACACCAACAGCTGCATAAGCTCCTTGTTGCAATAATAATCCTCGTACGAAAGCGTTTGCCTGCCGCAGTCGACATCGTCCAAGTCCTCACCGTCGGCGTTTTCGTCCGCTGGCGGATAAGCCTCGTATTGCTCAGCCCATCGCCATTCTGATCGACTCAACAACGCCAGAAAGTGGCGCAGTTCATCCTCCGGGCTATCAAACCGGTGACCCTCGAGATAATGGTATCGACAATATACCCAACTGGGATGCACGCGCCAATGATCACCCTTGAAGAAGTCCGACACATTCACGTTCATGTGCTGATTCCGGCGGATCTCGTCACCGACCTGGACGAATTCAACGTGCGATCACTTTGACGCTGCGAGAGAGAGAGAGAGAGAGAGAGAGAGAGAGAGAGAGAGAGAGAGAGAGAGAGAGAGAGAGAGAGAGAGAGAGAGAGAGAGAGAGAGAGGATGACAAGTTATAAGATACAGAAACGATAAGATCGTCATCCCGATCTTTTAATCTTTTCACGTTTCGATCCACCTTGATCCACGTTGTTCCATAATGAGGGATGGCGACTGCGAGGCCGAACGGTGTCCCTGGCAAGGGTGCGTAAAAGTAGTCTCGTCTTTCGAGCGTCACACGACGATTGTCGTCGTAGTGCAGTTTCACGGGGATGTTCCTCATACTACCTCGTTTGTGATCGACCAGTGCCGACCGCAGCTCCAGTATCTCCGGACCCGGATTTCTGCGCATATTTTGAAACAGTAGCAAATGCTCTGCTCGAAAATGAACGCGATATACTGAGGCAGAAAATAGATTCAAAATCAGCCACGTAAGATGTAACTCGCATACTTCTACTACGGGTGTTCACTGTCACGTGTTCAATAACGACGCGTGTTGAAAGCGTGCTGACGTTACCTCGGCCCGCGGCCATCGTCGAGTATCTCCACCTCGGTGAGATCGACGCTGTTATAGTTCAATTTGAGCCGGCCTTTGTAGACAGGTCTAAGGTCCGGATGCAGTATCACGTAGCCGTTGTTCGATACAATGAAAGCGTAACCGTTCACGCCGAGCTTGTACGGCAACGTGAGCTTGCGGATATCCTCGATCGGCACGTCCGTGCCGGCCACGCCGAGCAGATTGGCCATGCGCGTCTCATTGTTGCGATTGCCCTTGCGGTCGAACACGGGTGTACCAACGGAGGTCAGCAGTGTGTACTCCTGCCATGCGGTGGTGTTGAGAGTGGACGGATCCTCCTCGATGTTCTCGTTCTTGTCCAACTATGAAGAGGGATTTATCGCGGGAATGACGCGAGAGTGCAATCGCATCGCGAAAAGCCCGGCGAGCAAAACGCGCGCGCGCGGCTTGCGTGCTTGCGTTCGCGATCTCAGTTAAACGGAGTCGCTGTGGCAGGTAGATGCACGAGCAAGGGGCGAGACCGCTGTTTAATTCGCCTTCGGTCATCTCAACATCGCGATGCGATGTACTACACGGAGCGTGCTGCGGAATCAAACGGAATCTCGCGAGAATCGATTGCGCTGTGTACGATAGTTTCCTCACACATACACGCGATACATACGCGACACCTATACTTCTCTTTCTTTTTTTCTTTCTTTTTTTTTCTTCAAAGAAGAACTTCGGGATAATGTATAGTGTATATCTCCCGAGAAAAAGAGATATATATATATATATACATATCTGTTTCTATTTTAACTCAACATGTAATAAAGTTTGCAGACGGCGATTTTCATCTAGTGTGAGGCTTATTTATTGAGAAGAGATCTTTCAAGTATTATTCGGATCACTCCGAATTAAGCCGATTAGAGTCGACTTGATCAAGGGATCGAGAGACTCGCACGTTTCTCACGGGAATCCGACGGGAATTTCTCAGCATGCACCGCTGTTAAACACCATTATTATCATTACTCTTGTCATTATCTATTATTATCATCATCATCATCATCATCATCATCATCATCACTATTAATTCGCGTTACGACACACATTTCACACTGACAAGCTCTGCGTCGGCGATCTTACTTTGCCGAAAGAATGTCACTGCCGACGGATGATTGTTCATCCATCATAATTTGAAATTTTAAGAAATAATCTCACGCCATCCAACATTACTCCCGCAGAGTAATCGAGTCTCTGCTCGTCTCCGCTTGATTCCGCACACTTTGCGCAACACAGCCAACCAACCAATCTAACGCAAAATGCGACAGGAATACTTGCGGCAGGAATAAAATGAAAGGGACACGTGTCGACGAAGCCCAACCAAAGAACAGCGGTACTACACCTACTAATTCTCAGGTGATCAAGTCCTCAGCAGGCTAATGACAACACATGACTGGCCAGTAATCGGCTAATAAATGTGATTAGCGTTCTGACCTAATGCCTAGCGATTAATTGTTTGCCAAGGAGGATATATGGTCGTTCTATCTGAGTTGACACTTTAACGCGTTATATTACTTTAGCGACCAACTTTTCCGGCTACCGGAAAGCTTCCGATCTCAAAATCGAACGAAGTGTTAATTGCGGCAAGACATTTTCCAATTACCTCGCTTGATCTCAAATAGGTTACCAAGCGGAGTCGTCAAGAGAATCGGCGATCGGGTATGACTTTAAAATCAATTCGTCCTAATAAATTTGTGTCGTCCTAACCTCGTCTCTCGAGAGGAAATTCGCTTCTGTTTCTCAAAGAGAAGCGAGCCAAAAGAAGCGAGAGAAGGAGTGTGTGTCTCATTCGGTGAGAAAAGAGAAAACTTGAACTTTTTGCGTCGGCGAGAACGCTTTTTCTCAAGAGCTCGCGTCGATCGCTATAATATCCCGATGTTGCGACTCGATTCGAAACTCCGTTTGGCATTCAAAGGATTGCAACACTGCAGCAACCACGTGCGCCGAAGAGCACGTGGATTGAAGGGGTTGGCGTTGGGGGGGCGGGGAAGGGTGCGATACAAATCCAGACAGAGCGTCTGAAAAGCCTGGGAGAGACAGTGAGAGCGGACACGCTCTTGACGCACGTTCTCCACCTTCTGTATGTAGATCGCGTCCTCGTTAACTCGTACACCCAGTCGTTTTCCCTTCAGGTGCTTTTGCAGTCGCGAATTTTGCTCCTCTTGCTTCATCACCACCCACAGCCAAGCGGCAAGTGCCGGATTCTGATTGAAATGTCACATTGTATGTTTACATTGATCCATCACTATCATCAAATTGATGCAAAAAACGAGCCGCTCTACGTTTCCTCCTATGTTACGATAACAATTTCACAAAATTTCAAAGGCCTGCACACTGTCGGGGGCGGAGGGGGGGGGACAGTCAGGGAACCTGACCAGGGAACTTTGTACGGCTGCACGCGATCTCGTAACTTCAAAGGATAAAAAAAAGAGAAAAAACAGAAATCGGCGGCGGAATTTCGGCGCCACCGCCGGGGAATCGCCAGTATCGCCTTCTTTCGCTATACGATAATTAATCATTATTAGTGTTTCCGTTATCGTGCCAATTTCTTGCGAAGAAAGAAGGAGCGAAAAGAAGGGTCACGATGTGCATCTGCAATTTTTGCAGATGCACGGGTCCACCATCATCACCACTGAAATTGCGATTATAATCGCGACTAGTAAATTCTCAATCGGATTTCCAACGCGGAACTTGCTCGCGTCATACTTGAGATCCGTTGACAATTACAATTATATACGTCGCATTATTCGGGCTATTCGCAAGCTCGTTACGAAGCACGCCCCTCACGCATTTGTCAGAGCTCTGACGGCCGAGTAGCCTGGCCGAGAGCTTCATTCGGCGTTTGCCAATTGACTGCCGGACGAGATACGCGAGATCGCGAGAGGGATCGAATCGGAAGGAAAATTCCTGCAGTGTTTGGAAACTTCCTACCGTGACATCGGCGTAAACATGCGTCCACGTGATCGGGTGCACCACACCCTGAAGTACCAGCGGACGCGCCACGACTGGGATATACTTGAGCACTTGCTCGCGCACTTCCTCCTGCGTCCGCACGTGCCTGTAGTAGCCGCGATTCAAGCACGCCATCCACTGGATTTCCCGCACCTTTGTTACCTCGCGACCCAGAAGATATGTGAACACGCGCACCGGTATGTGAGTGCTGTTCTCTCTCCAGTTCCACTTTTGGAACACCTGCGGGAGAAGAAGAGATTACCACCGCAATTCCGCACGTCCGCAAAGAGAAGAAAAAGTCTTTGCATAATTTCCTCTCTTTTCTCCCTTTCATTCAATTGCCCGCATGAAAACATCCGGCTGTTTTGAAGGCGCTCTGAGGGCTAGAAGGTAAATAAAACGTAGGTATCTCGCTCCGTTGTTCAACCAATTCAACTGCATTTCATCATTCTCAAATTGGAAGTCCCTCGAGTCTTTGGCAAGTAAATTTTTCGATTCACGGATCAGAATTAACAGTCAAGCCAATTGGGCAACACTTGGGCAAGCTCATATTCCGAGCTTGCTCCGAGATCTTCCGAGATATCGTCTTTTGTATCTTTGTGTAGATAAAACGGTATAAGAATACAATTCACGGAGACGTTTTTTGCTGCCAGAAAGAAACTCATAAATTAAGTTCGGAAGTTTGGGTCTCTTTCGAACGTCAAGACACGAGAAAACCGTGCCGGCGTGCCTTCTTGCGATGTTTTTTATCGCTGGAACGAACGTTACGGTTCTTCCAATCAACTGCACGCACCGATAATCGTTCCCGCCGGTTTCAAAGTGCGGACTAAAAGATAGGAAATTTTGCAGCAACAACGGTGCAACGAACAAAACCTTCCGCACCGTCGAATACCTCCCGTCAGCTTGGTGCGCAATTATTATCCTTGAAAGAAAAGACTCACTTGTTGGTCGTCTTCGTTCTCTTCGCGAAGAGAAGAGTAACGAACGCGAGAGAGAGTAAGAATGAGAGAGAGAGAGAGAGAGAGAGAGAGAGAGAGAGAGAGAGAGCAACGGCCTCTCTGTGGAATGCGCACACATAAAGTTCAATTACACGTCATAACTAAAGTGCGCGTGTTTCATTGCGTGTTCCTCGGGTAAAAAGACCGGTGAATATGATAAACCGTGATATAGATATACGTAAATAAAAAAGAAGTCGACCTACCCTCGTGTCGATATATATTGATATAGAGCACGTTGTATAATTTTCTCTTGAGAAAGAAAAATCGCAATTGCGATGCATAGGATATCATAAGTGTCATGGCACGTTACTCGAGAGAGCAGAGATGCTCTCGTAATCTTATTGGATCACCTTTGCCCGTGTAAATGCAAAAAAGCAAGCGGACGAATACCATAGAATCGTGTGTGTATGAATGACCTCATCAAAAGTTCATCGCCTCCAATTTTCCAATCGTACGCGATCGTCGAGATGATCGACAAGTTTCGTCGATTAGCAACGTCGTTAGGTTTAGCCATGGTGTTCGCGGCACGCGTTTTGTACACGTGTCTGATGTACGTAATTAATTCTTGCTAAGTCTCCCCTTCAAGAATACGCAATTATAATAAATAGACAATAAACACACAAAGAAGAACGCATAAGAAACGCGCGATGAAAAAATGAAAAAATGGACCGACGGAATGGAAATGCTAATTCTCTCGTTGAATCCATCCGCTCTCTAATGTATCGCTCGAATTCGTCTCGCTCGATTTCACCACGGTTTTCGTTACGGCTAGGCGGACGAATGTTATTGAACGTCACAATTCACGTCGACTTGTATCTCATTCCACTCTCTTGGCGTATGCGAATAAATAGATATAGCGTAACACGACGCGTCTCTCGGAGCACTTTTGTTTCGCGTTTGTGCCATGCATTGGCAGGAGAAGAAAAGGAGAATTGCATCTCCGGCAGTTTTAGTCTCTCTCTCTCTCCCTCTCTCTCTCACGAAACGTCTCAATACACATCGTTCACGCGTATGATGTGTGACATACCGATTACTCGCGTATTACAAGTTGTTCATAATGAGGAAAGATACAACAGACAAATCACTTTATCACCTGTCCTATCGAGGCACTGTCGAGCTAATGAGAGTTAGAGTCTGAAGTCTCCGTCTCCGAGGTCTCGTCGTGAAAATGTGAAGTGTGAGCAAAGCTGCTCCAGGGCTCAGGGGCCAACAGGGCAGGTTTTCGTTCTATCGGAACTATCGGGAGCATCGCGTCACATACCTCTGTCAGATTTCCGGGAACGCCGTCTGTAACAAGCATGATGAGCTGATTGTACGGCGTGTCGGCATCCACATCCGCGTCATATCCGCGTATCTCTCTGTAGGTTTTAAGCAGGCTGAATGCCGCGGTGAAGGCCGTCGTGAGATTGGCGATGCCTTCCGGTTTCACGTTGTCCATAGACTTTTTAAACGTCTCAAGATTCTCCGGGGTGGCTTGAATCAGCATGTCCTTGAAGCACGGCACCATGTCGCTCGTATCGTTGCTGTACTTTAACAGCGTGACAAAGTCGTTGTTCGACAAAGTATCCAGGATCGAGCTGACCGTTGTCTTCGCTGTCGGCAACACAGTTGTTAATTCGCTTGAGAAAACGGCGAGACTAATCGCGGGATTGAGAACGATTGTATCCGCAGTACGTAATAAACAATTTTCTCGAAAAATTGTATGGAACAAAAATGAAACACGACACGTCTGGGAAGTGTCTTTAGGACATTTTGTACAACGCCTCAATGTTCCTCAGGAACATACTATTTCACGTACCGATCGTTTTTCCCATGCCCGTCATACTACCGCTGGTGTCCATCAGGATAACTATATCCTTGCTACATGTGGCTGCCTCGATAAACCAACTGCGAAGTCGACAATCGTACAGATCGGCAGGCGGATCTTCGTCGTGGTCGATCGTGCTCGTGCGCCATTCCATAGCGGGATAATGTCTTAGCATACCAGTGACCGAGCCAAAATATTGCCAAGACAATGCTGGATCCGAGTCATAGTTTTGACGGAATACATCGTCCAACGGCTCGCTCCTCATTATATCCTCCATCACCTTTGGCGCCTGGTCAAACACGTTGGTGGGTATGTGGACCGACGAGTAGCTGGTATTCACCGGAATATTGTAGAAATGCGAATCCGCGGTTAGTTCAATTTCCCTGGAATCGAGGGAAGACTCAAGATATCCGTGATTCCGATTTCCGACTTGTTCCGACTTTGATTTTCAAGGGAGGAATTTCTCCCCTGACTTGATTAGTTCAATTTGAAAGTTCAATGATGTTGAGACAAGCAAGATTGAATAACTCATCGAATGTAACTTTGAAGATGAATCCGAGATCTTTCTCAGTCGGTTCTAATGTCATCATCAGGAATGAAGAACGAGACCGCGAAATATTTTCGACACAAAAAGCT
>NW_020230336.1:377500-385000 GCF_003227715.2 Harpegnathos saltator | reverse complement strand
TGCGATTGCCGAAAAAAGAAAAAAATTATTTCCTGCCCGAAACCGTGGCTACGTACGCAATAATATTTGTAATTTAATTTTTCATTTATAATGCGACGTAACGCGTAATAGCATGTAATCTCAAGGCTGGCGCTGCGATTTCTAGGTACAGATTTCGAGAAGCATTGTATTACGCTCACAATTCCCTCTCGGGCAAACAGCTCGAGAGAAGATTTTTACAGCCTCTCCTCGGTCTCTCGTCCTTTTTTCACAAAATACCTACCAAGGTCAGTCCGGTTTTGAAGTCACGATTTCGCGACGACGAATTCGAAGAACGATCATCTCTCACCGGCGGCGCTGCAAGAGAAAAAAAATTGGAAAATCACAAAACACTCGATTACAGGTTCGACCCTGACAAAGTCGACCTCCGATTTCTTTGAGAATTTCTCTGTTAAGAATTTCAAGAAAAGACTCGTGGGAGTCGCTCGGCGATTTATAAAACCGTCGATTTCGAGACGAAACGCGTTAAAGCAAGCATATTTCGCGATAAACATTAATTGCAAAAAAGGCATAAAGATAGTGGACTGTCGACGTAGTGCATAATTGCGAACACATGGTATGTATTCATACATGTATTCACGCTCACGCTCGCAGTGAGCACTCGCGGTAACTCGCGACAGTCGTACAATATCGCGAATTTCCAGCACAGATGACGACAATATATAAGACACAGACGAAGGGCAATTCCTGCCGAGATGCGTACGAGTCGGACAGATTGAGCACGACATCGAACAAGAAGACGACACGAAGGAGAAGCTGTGATATCCCGGACACACATTTGCTCTTCAATAAACTCGCAAATTCGCTCGACATCGTCGACGTAACTTCCTATTACGGTATTCATCAAGCTGCACGTCACAGTCAAGATGACGTTGTATTTATAAGACAATGTCATTAGAAATGTCACTAGAAAGAGAAAAAGAGCTAGAAAGAAAGAAAGAGAGTGAGAGAGAGAGAGAGAGATATATATATATATATATATATATATTCTTTATGTTAATTGTAATTTTAATAAAATTAGTGAGATTTACGTTAAAGTGAGATTTAAATATAAATGAAATAGAGATAATAATTGACATTTTGGAAAAATGAAATTAAAATTTAATTTCTCGCCTAATTTAAAAGTACCTTTCCTCCTAATAAATCTCTTATTACCAATATTTAGGAAAAACTTCTGTATATAAGAAAGTGATTTTTGGAAAACTTATTGTCAATTTGTTTTACATCCATATATTTAAGACAACTCGTAGACAAATCTCTTTAAATTGTGCAAAATGGAGAAGAGGAATAAGGTCTTACTCTTTGAAAAATTAACTTTATCGAAGAGAGTGCAACCTAGTAGATCCAAATTTGATAAATAGATATCGACTGTTTGGACTAGAATTCGAAAATTCATGTTGTTGAATTAAATGAGAGAAAATGGTGTGTACAGTTAGGTGACCGAATATAGTGACCAAGCACAAATAAATGTGTTACATTCTCAACATAAATAATCAATAGTTATGAATTTATCAAAGCAGTATGAATTATTCAACGAATATTTAAGGCACTAACTTGTTGCATTGTTCATACGAAAGTATAATTGATAATTGAATTACCAAAAATTGTTTTAACATATTTCACAAGAGTTATAGAATGTGTATTTTCTCGCTCCTATTAATTTTAACTTAAACGACATTAATAAAAATCTCGTCTCATTCTTTCGTTGCAACTTCAACGACGCTGCCACCAACACGCTCACATCTGCTACAAAATTGCAACCTATGATACCTAAAGAATCATCATCCTCAAACTTTTCTCTCTTTCTCTCTCTCTCTCTCTCTCTCTCTCTCTCTCTCTCTCTCTCTCTCTCTCTCTCTCTCTCTGTCTCTCGTTGTTGCTGCTTTTGCTTCTACTGCTGCTAAACTTTCCTTTTTCTTTCATAAGCACCGAATGCGTTGAAAAACAGGAAAATCCGAAATTCAATTTTCCTTGAAGGGTTCAACCTCTTTAAATGTTATTGTAGAGAGAGAGAGAGAGAGAGAGAGAACCGATATCTTATACACCTCCGTACCTTGCCTTTCCACAGATCGTCGCGCACGTGTTGAAAGTAGAGTGGGGGATTCCAGCGGGAGGAACAGGCCCGCACATGGTCGGAGAGGGAAGCTCCGCGCTGCGCCGGTGTACACTGGGATTGATATTGATTGCGAACATACGGGGCCGGTTACCGGGTAGTTAAAGGCCAGGCGTACATCAAGCAGGAGGCCAGTCCGAAAGGGTGAAAAGAAAAGGAAAGAATAAAGAACAGAACGATGCCGCCCGAATACGAAGAAGTGGAAATTCGCAGCATGCTGGAAAACAACGAGTGCATCGAACGAGCCATCATGAACAAATCGCCTAAATTACCAGTACTATGCGGTATGTGTGTTCTCTCTCTCTCTCTCTCTCTCTCTCTCTCTCTCTCTCTCTCTTTCTCTTTCTCTATCTATCTATCTATCTATCTATCTATCTATCTATCTATCCATCTATCTTTCTATCTATCTACATTTCTGTAGTCTCGTATTCTCAGATCTTGCAAGTTTCAGATGAATCCTGCAACATCTCGACGTATTCGCGAGATCCTCGAATTCACGCGGGATCTTTAGGACTGTAGTGCAAGATTGTTCAAAATAGTTGAAAATAATGTTCGGATATTCGAAGTGATTCAATGTACAATGTAGGATAGTGCGAGGTAATCAGAAATGGTCCGATGTAATCCAAACTACAACCGGATGTATCTCGAGATCCACAATAATATGTACGTTAAATTCTCGCAACCTCTCGGATTCAGAACGGCTCGGCGACTAGCTAGCTGGATAGATAAGTTCTCTCACGTGCCACGTTACACGGCCAGTCCGATGTATCGATCCAATGAATGTACAAAAATTCCGCGAAGTGCTAAGGAAACGTCAAACGTATCGCGAAGTACGGCCGAATCATAAAGAAAAGCGATGGTTAGACAATGATGCCATACGATACTTCAAGTTAAAATGTGAGTAATAACGCGAAGGGGAAAACAAAAGAGATTTTATAGTGCACATACGAACGTATATAAACGTACGTTTGCGTTTATGTGTACGGTGCGGCGATCAGCCACTCAATCGGGCTAAGTGTATTATCGATCGATAAGCGAATAACATTAATTCCCCATTCCGAGTTTTTCCAAAATTTGTTTCTGGCTGAGGCTAAAACTTTATTGGTGAACTTCGATAAACTAGTGAAGCGCTTGTCAAAAAACAACGATAATTTAATAACAAACATCCATCCCAGTAAACATATATGTCTAAAAGACGCCTAAAAGATTTCTTTAAGACGTCTTTTAGACATACAAGTCTAAAAGATAACTTAAAGAAATCTTTTAAACATCTTTTAGACATGTATGTTTACTGGGGTGTTTACGATTTAATCTCTCTCTCTCTCTCTCTCTCTCTCTCTCTC
Organism: Harpegnathos saltator; assembly: GCF_003227715.2. NCBI lineage: Eukaryota > Metazoa > Arthropoda > Insecta > Hymenoptera > Formicidae > Harpegnathos > Harpegnathos saltator. Next base: position 381,505 of record NW_020230336.1, on the reverse strand, counting down.
TCTCTCCCCCCCTCCCTCCCTCCCCCTCCCCCCCTCTCTCTCTCTCTCTCTCTCTCTTCCCCCCATGCATCTCGATGTTTACTATTATTCATAGTCTTAAGCCGTAAGGAAGACTCGTGACGAAAACAGTTTATAACGATTCTTCTCGAAAGTAATTCTTCGGACATTCATAGTGCTAACAATAGCAATATAAAAGTGTGTGAAATTAAACAATATTCTCGGAGCGCTATTCGAAGCGCTGAATATTTACAATCGGCAGTGTAGAGAAAACATGTGTCAAATAATCGCAAAAAATAGCATGGAAAATATTAAAGATAATCAAGACCCTGGGTGCTCGCTGCGACTGTATCGGACACACTGAGAATTCTTGATACTATTTTTAAGTGGCAAGTTATTACTCGTAAAATACTCTGAGCGCTATACTTCTTCCTCGATAGGCAATGAACAACTATAAAATGGTTGTAATATGAGGTCCAGTCACATGTGCATGCGCAATCATTCCGTATAATCCGTCAACCTCATACAACAATCATTTTACGGCTGTTGATTGACTTTTAAGAGAGAAGCGTTGAGTATTTTGTCAAGTATGTTGCAACGACCTGAAGTGTTTTTTTCTTTAGAAACGGCGTACAAAGATTTTGGACGCATGCGTTTTTTTCCGCTTCTGACACGATTAAGCAAGAGCTCAGAGGCGGGGAACCAGCGGCGGAATTCTGTAACTCGTTATACGGTCATTACGAATAATACAACTGTCGTCGTCGCGCAAGTATAATATATGGCAGAAAAGATGCGCAATGTTATATGACGAACCGAAAACTGTTATTAACACATAACGGAATCTCGCTACAGGAGCCTTAAACATTACCAACCAATACGGTACACCAATATAGTACCATTTCAGCCTTTTGAAATTTTTCGCGAATTTTAAAAGTTCCGCAGTGAGAGACCAGTTAATATATGGAGCTTCGAATGATATATAGACATCGCAACAAAAGACGTTTAATATCGATCAAAATTAATTGATCTTTGCCAAGACTAACTTGAATGTGTTACCGAATAACTCGTAATTTCGATCTGTCGCTCAATGTAGATGAAAATGTAAGAGTATCTTACAAGTTTCGTTGTCTCTGTGTGTGTATAGCTATATAAAAATAATGCAATATGGTATGTAGAGATGGTACGGTAAAGATATATGGACACACATGTCCTAAGATGTGATATTGAGATATCAATTTTGTTCTCTCACGTGATCGCGGTAATTATCACACAACACACACGCCACATAAGAAATATAATATAAACAGAAAATGTTCACGGTCACACGCAAGTGTGCCTTAAATTGCCTTTTCCGCCGAATTTCCAACCGAGATTGTTGCATCATATTTTTATTATTATTATCGAGCGATCGATTACGCGATTAATGTCATAATGAACAGCATTATTTAAATGAGTTCATCGATATCGCACATATTTGTCATACATTTTGCTTGAATGTATATATTGGAGGAGGAGGAAAATATTGGAGGTAAATAGCGTTGCATGTATCGGATTATATAATTACGACTTCCCGGAAGATTAGCAACACTCGGTTTGGAATGTGTCCTGATCGACTTCGATAAACATTGCGAATATGTCTCACAACTTAACTCGAAACATAATTGATAATATCTTCGAGCGAAATCGTTTACAGCTTACGATACACTTGCTGAATACTTTGACGTCGTAATTTAACGATTGTTGTTATTCTTTTCTGCGGTACTAAACCTCCGAATAATTTGCTGACGTACTTTGCAGAATCGATAAAAGAATGACAAATTGTACAGCTGTTTAAAAAGTAGAGTCGAATGATGCAGACAATACTGATTTACACGTACAAATTAATAATGATGACATGATTCTATTTCTTCCGTTATTTTGTAAATATTTCAACCTTAATTTCTCTATTTTCATTTTCACGATTAAACATTAGAAATTGAGAAATTTTGATCTTCTCTAAACTGAAATACTGAATAATTTCTCACGCAGACGACGCATATGCACGTAAAATTGATAATATTGAACTAAATTGTGCGAATTAAGCGAAAAATCCTGACATTGAACATTTGCGCTCCTCGTTAATTTCTCTTCGTATACCGAAGCTATTGAAATATGATGTGATTTATTTTTCCTCTACTGAGATTTCACAATTTATGCGAGTATAATACGACTATAATCTCATATTCGATATAACCAATAACGAATCTCGAAAGTTGCAAATTCAGAATTTCGTGAAACGTGAAACCATCGAATCATACGATGGTAACGTCGGAAAATGTGCATATCCAAGATTGCAATACCGATATTAATCTCTTATTGCACACACATGAGTTCACTGTGCAGATTTGCACAGGTGAATTGTGCAAATCTGCACAGTGACTCAAATACTGTCGTACCCACCGAGAGAACTGTTGTACACATCGAATCACGTGTGTATGTGTGTGTGTGTGTGTGTGTGTATGTGTGTGTGTGTGTGTGTGTATTGGATGAAATCGTTCCCCCCACCCTCTCGTGCTGTCCCTACCGTTTTTATTTCATCTACCACCTGTCTTTATCTGTTGGTGCATGTTCCCCCGTTGTGTAACGCCTCGTACAACGTCGCTCTGCTGCTCCGCTCTTCGAGAAAATTGCTACGAGCATTTGTCACGTTGACGTTATTCTCTGACGTGTATTCATCTCTGACGTGTATTTCCACGTTTGCAAAAACACACCTCGTAGTCAATCGTCGACATCGATTGCATACGGATGAAGCATCGGGATTGGACAGAAATATTGAAGAGATTTCAAAAGAAATTACTTTACCGAAAAATTTAACCGAAAAACGCAAACTACAATATGAGATTGAAGCATCTTCGATCGAGTAACAGTATTCGTGGACATGTGTAATCAGTTCTCGTGACATAATCACGCGTGCGTGCATTGCGTTCCAGGAAATTCTGAGTGAGTGACAGAGAGAGAGAGAGAGAGGGAGGGAGGGAGGGAGAGAGAGAGAGAGAGAGAGAGAGAGAGAGAGAGAGAGAGAGAGAGAGAGAGAGAGAGAGAGGGGGAGAGAGGAGTCATCTTTATTCTAGTGAATAGAAGAATTAACATACGAGCGACGCTTGCGAAATTTTAAGAGAGATTCATAGAAGAATTCACACGGATTCATAAGGTAAAAGGATCAAAATATACTGTAAGAATATACAAAAACGCTTCATTGATTGAAAATTAAGAGAACATAAAGCTAAATTCCTTCTTATTGAGGAATCCAAGTGAATAAAAAGTTTCTTTCGCACTCGCTTTCGTATTCGCTCTCGACCTCGTAGTTGTAATTACAATTTTATAAAATGACAAGAATCACACATACACACACACACACACACACACACACACATACATACACTAAAAAGAAAAAGAGAAAAGTCAAGACAATGATTCGCTGTTTAAAATGATTATTTCATATTTGTTTCCTTAAATTCTCTCAACCATCTATTTTCCACCATAGCGAATTGTTATTTCTTACTGGAAATACAATTTTGCATTTTCATAAAAAGTATATCGTATATCGTATAAAGTCATATTTCGTATGAATTATTGCGATAATACCACAATATTGCTATCAAATCAATTAATGAAGCATTCGTACAGACAAGTTTCGGAATTTACACTACTACAAGTGGCTCGCACTGCTATTCGCGCGATTATGCAAGCTATCGTATCTATCGTGATAAGCGATCATTCGAAACTTTCGATCGAAACGATGTAAACACATTATACATCGTAAACGCGGATGATAAAAGGTTTTCATGCGAAACGATCTACGCGCGAAGCAAACGAAATACCGAAAGAAAGGGGAAAATTGTCATCGAGAAATCGCTGATTGGCGAGTAACAGTTGAATATTGAAAAATAATCGATCGCGAAGGATTAAGGAGAAAAGTTGCGAGAGAGACGCACAGCTCATCCGAGGATTTTGCGGACGAAAGCTACG